>NC_047161.1:12250043-12280043 GCF_009819705.1 Hippoglossus hippoglossus
GTTTTGTGTGTGTGTGTGTGTGTTTGTGTGTGTGTGGTTGTTAGTGAGTGTGTGTGTGTGTGTGTGTGTGTGACGTCAGTAAGCTCTAAAAGAGAGCGTGTGTGTCTGTGTGTGTGCATCTTCAATGAATGTAGCTTTATTAAAGTGCATTGATTTTGTGTCTTTGTGAACACGTGTCTGTCCTTGTACACAAGTGTTTGTGTTTTAAAGATCCCATTCAGTGTGTGTATGTGTGTGTGTGTGTGTGTGTGTTTGTGTGACTCTCATTTAAACTAGTTAATGATACTGCTTTTCATTTCCGTGACTAATTTGTGTCCCTATAATCGCAATGTGTAGCTTGTCTATGCATGTTCTTCTCCCATTGGCTGTTTACTGATCTGTCTGTCCTGAGTGTCCATTGTGTGAGGCAATCAGATTAAGGCCCAGTCACGGTCGGCTCCAGCTATTTACTGCCATCCTAATGGGTATGAATGGACATGCTTGTCGTGAGGGACGGACGCTGTGTCTGCGGACATAGCAGGGATATAAAGTAAGCTCTAATGTGGTGTGTGATAGTAACCTAACCCACTGAGGTCAAACAAAGTGTGTGTCTAGTGGTCGGTGTTTCATGCGTCTATCTTGTGTTTTACTGGGCTGACATGAACTCGAGAAAGAGAAGTGGCTGTTATTTCAAACTGACTATTTCTTTTTCATCCAAAACAGATTTTAATCCAAATAAAGTCTAATTTTTGTCAGTTGATCGTTTTAGCTTTAATCTGCCAAGTAACGGTCCTTATATTTCTAAAACAAGTATTTGTAAATACAGCAAAGGTTAAGTTCTGACAGGCATTGTTGCAGTGTGAAGGGTGGATGCTTTTTGTGGCCTCATTTAAGAGAGACACAGTACACTGCACTTTTATGGCTACAGTAATTCTCAAATTAGATTCGTATTACCCTGTGAGCTGACTCAAGCAGAAGCAGGGTGTTGTTTTTAAACCTCAAGGTCAAGGTCGACAAAAATACGGTCCGAAAACACATTTTCCATGTTATAGCCACGAATAATAAAGCTAGAGAGACAATCCAAAGCTTATATTGATCATATAAATTATTCCCCATCATATGTTGTCATATGATGAAGTCCCCTCATGAAGAAGTCACAAAGAATTCTGAACATGACATAATTTTTAGTTGTTTGTGACAAAATTTTGTCCAAAACCTTTTTTAAGGTGATAATAAGTCAGTGTTGTCTTTATTATCTCAATGTGCTGCTCCTGGACGGCCAAAATCAATTAATTAAAGAAGATGCAAAAAAGAAAACATTTCTTATATTTCTATTATTATAAAACAAAGTACTTATTGTAGAAATATGTTAAAATCATGTTCTTTAAAATGGAAAAAACTAGAACCTATATTTAAACAGTTGGTGTCATTCCACTAAGGCTATTTTAGAATGTTCTAATACCATCATTCATGTCGTAAAGATTTCTGGTAAAGCCCAAAAATTTGGGCCAGACCAAGTTTTTGGCCTTCAACTCTGTAATGACAGTCTTACTTGTGTAACATGCTAAATGAAAAAAATATGCTGTATTTTGTTCTTCATTACTTTTTTCTATTTTAGAAAGTATCACTACTGAACACAGTGAAAAGTGAAGTGTTTCAGACTGGGAATCATCTCTCATGTTTAGATGTCCAACTCAATTCTCGTCAAATACTACAGAAGAACTAGAGCCAAGTTTCAGACACTGTTCATGGGGGAGCAGGTGGTGACATGTCACATAGTTTCTTTAAAGTGTGGACAATCTTTCTGTCTCCCTCCCTGTTACTGTTACTGTGGACCAGCCAGTCACACTTGGCCATGTACAGAGTCAGTATCAGTGCTCGAACAAACCCACCCTTACTTTACTGATCTCAATCTGAAGATAACTATCTGTGCGTGTGTGCCTGCGCCTACTTGAGATGTTGGCAAGATCAGGAAAGGTCAAGGGGATTGTAGCCATTTTGTGCGTGTGCTTGTGCACATCCACATGTGTGCAGGTTGGCATGGGTGTAGTAAATTGGTTTTCGCTCAGTGGAGCCTTGAAAGAGCCATAATAGGCCTCAGTGGAAAGGTAGCAAAAGAAATGGAGAGAAGCAAAGGAGAAGGAGAGAAAGTAAAAAGGTGAGGAACATGTGCACCTTAGGAAAAAAACAGAGGAATGGAGGAGAAAGAGGAGAGACGGCCCACCGATGTTGCAGCAGTTCTGATATTGCCGCTGTAATTGTTCACAGTGAACCACAAGTAGGCCTTCACAAATACAACTTTGTGTGTGTTTGTGTATAAATTGATGCTGCAACTTTGGAAAACCCCTTTGTGAGGGTTAAAAGTTCACAGGGTCAAGAGTGTGCGGGTGAATTCTCTCTGCGTCTAAATGCAAAACTATGTGCATAACTCTATCTCTCTCTCTCCCCCTGTAGTATTTTCCGACTCATTAGTTTTCAAGGTCTGCACACTCTGAGTATATAGTTGGTCAGTAATTCACTTAAGTATATTTACTGCAATAAGAGGCTTTCTTTTTGACTTGTGGTGGACTGGTAATGGCCTCTAATTGCAAGAGAAAACCCATTTCCAAGCACTAATCTGAAAAAGACACACAGCCTTTCAAATGCACACACACATACACACATAAGCAAACAGATTCATAAATGTAAACGCACGAGTGCAGAATAACATACATGGGAATAAACAAGCATACACGCATCCTCAGAAATATACACATGTGAACCTGCAAACGTGGTCACGCACACATATACACACACGCACGCACGTCACCTGAACTTTACACAATCCCATAATGGAGCAGTTAAGAAACAAAGCTGAAAATTTGTGAAATGATCCTGACCATTGGCAGCACATTGGTCCAATTAGAGTGTTTACTTTGGTGTTTTTTCCCCCTTTAATTATTAAATGTGATTCAGCAGGTCACTTGTACAAAAATGTCCTTTTAGATTTAATCCAATTGAAGTAGATTTAAAATTGGCACCAAAAATATCGCAATCCTCTCATGTCTGAAATTCATCTCTACTTGAGTTTAATGGGTTTAAAGCAGGAGGTTATAGAATGTTTGGTGTCACACATATGAGTTTGTCTGATGTTCTGCGTAACAGACGAACACGTTTCTACCTAATTTTGCATTTGTATCTAGAGTTCATTTATCTGATGTGCTATCAGAAAAATCTGAAAAATCAGATTTGGAAAATTCATGTGAACACCACCTCAAACCGGAACAGCAACTCAGTAAGTTAGTGAAAATGTTGTTGCTGAGTTGCTGACGTCATCACTTATAAACCAATTAACCCAATTTTACATTCAGCTCTTAATCGTAGCTTTTAACGTTAACTTGTTAAATGTTTTGAATGATTTACGTCTGTCACACCTGATTATTTTTCTGTTGTCATTGTTATTATGCAAACATTGTAAAAAGGTGTCAAGGTGTTGTTTAAATGCTCTGAAATCATACATACAAAACATTTTGTTTACAGCCTCCATGTAAACAAAATGTTTGGGACCTTCCGAGGAGCTTGTTGCTCATTGAGATGTTGAGAAAAAGACCCATTGACATGACATTCAACCATATTGTCTGTCCTAGTCAGCACAGTCCCTATAAAACCTGTTACTTATTATATCCTTTGACATTTTGCTAACGCAAAAAAATCCTAAATACACTAAATTCTAGCTACATTTGCAATTTTTTGCTATTTTCATTTTTTCTGAATATAATATTATATTAAAATTTCTCAATATATACACACATCAACCATACACCAAATATACAACACATACATTTCCTCCACAAATCAAACAAATAAGCCTAAACGTCAGAATGTTCATAACCCATCAACTTAAATAGAATATGTTGAATATAAATAAACATATATATACTCTAATCCTAAGCATTTTTTTCAACATTCTCAGAAACACAAAAACACAAACAAACATTCAAAACACTTTTTTCTTATTGTTATTCATGACATAGCTGTGTGATATGTGAGGCTTGTTTACAGTTAGACCTGAATGTAGCTGATATGTTTTGTCTGGTTTCTCCTACTCCAGAGCTTGGAGAAGGAAAGAATTACCGTTAACAGACACTCACAACTCCTGAAGCCGAGGTCCTTTAAGTTCTCTCAGCCAATTTACCCCGTGTCCGTCTGTCTTTGGCATTTTCTACAATCCACTGAAGCAACGAGGCATTCATATAAAACCGTGAATGTAACACACTCCCGGTCTGTATGAAACCGACATGACTGCGGGCAGAGTCTTCAAGGTCCTGAAGGGAGGAATGTGGTTGCATGAGTGTGTGTTTCTCATGGCGAGGTACTTATACGTTGCTTTATGTGTCTGTGTATGTGCATATATATATACGATGTGTGCGTAGCCACATATGGAAGTGCTTGCCTCGTACATTGTTGTTGTTCCAGCACAGGCGGGTACAACAGGACCGAAGGTGTGTGTGTGTCTGTGTGTGTGTGTGTGTGTGCGTTGTTAGAGGCTAAATCCATGTAGAGAATAACTATAGTGAGTGTACCTAGAAGACCTTGAACAAAATGTACTCAGTTGTTTTGCTGTAAATTCCTATGTTGAAAGTAGATATAAGAATTATCTTTTAATGTTTCTGGCGACTTTTGGGTCCATTAATACTGTGCCACACATGCTATACATACATGTTACACACACTTTCTTCTGCTTCATGTCAGATTTAGGCTTTGCCATTAGGTTCTCCCCTCATCTGTTCCCTGCAGATACACATAATCGGCCAGCGCTTATCACTTTCTCGCTTCATAAAACGTCTCAGAGCTCAGTTTCACCGTCATCAAACTCTAAAGGGCGCAGCCCTCTCTCCCGTTTCACTCCCCAAAATTGATGCAGCGTCCCAAGCGGTTTCTGTCAAAAAACGTCCGTGGCAGCCGAAGCCCAGAGAAGTTCTTGATATTAGAGAAAAATAATGTCTTTCGCAGTGCGTAAGGTATTCCAAATGAGTCACAGATGATTGCAATTTTCCCCTATGACCACCGTATAATAAGGTACATGAGCCCTTTCTTCATCTCCCTCTCCCTGGCTTTCTTTCTCTCTTTGGCAAAATGACCATCATCCAGAGTAATATTTGCCATCTGAAGATTGCTCGAGATGAGTAGGAATACAGTTTCACGTGTTGCTTTCTTTCTTTTTAACTCTACCGCCTGTTTTCTTTCTTTTTTTTCCCTCTTCTCACTTGTGTTTTGTTGAACTTGACTTTTTGACATGTGCGCCCCACCCTCTCCCCCCTTGTTGCATTTTTTATGTGTGTGTAAAACAACAGTGGGGCATGAACCTTTCCCTGGGTGGTCTCCCTTGTACTCCGAGATCCTTTCGACTCTCCAGGGGTTTTCATTTGAGAGGGTAGCGGTTCACTGCCACAGTTAGCCTGCAGCTCATAGCCCTGCTTCACTTCAGCCGTTTCGGTCTGATGGCTATTAACCATTTCAATGCTTGCTTGTGTACTTTTACCTGCAGTTTAACAATGACACCCTGAGGAATTGTTTTTTTTAAATACAGACATTTTATTTACAAAATCACTAACTTTATTTGTCAGGTAAAAGTAAATATTTAATCTTCTAACAAGGCAATTTGTTTTTTAGTCATAGTGGAAACTCTCCACGCTTCAAAATCAACTAACTCTGTTCAAGTTGCAAATGATTCTGACCTATTTCGACATCATCAAGTTTACAGCTTGACAGTTGATTGAAGGGAAATTTGATCATTATGCTGGTTTTCTGCTTCGCAGCAGTGTTGACTGCTATTCTGCAACTCTCCAGCAGGGAGCACTCTTAGCACATATACTTGATTATATACTTGATGGCTCTCTCAGTCTTACAATGAGGTTGACAGATTTGCTATTAGAAATAAGTATCAAATGAAATTACATTACAGTCATAATTTTTCCAAATAATCAAACTTATGCACAAACATATCTCAGAAGAAGTCTTAATTTGATTGACAACATTTTACAGGATTTAAAACAAGTCTTTTCTTTCACTAATTGAGCTCCTTTTCCTGAGAATATGCTGTTGTTTATTTATTGGATGTGCTGCTGAGGTGCTGTGGAAGCAGTTGTATATTTTAGTACAATTCAGAAATATTCAACCCCCAAGCATCAACGTCTAACAGGCCTATAAAAGCTGTTTGTCCCATGTGTCCGTGCGTCCCTCGTTAAAACAAAATGAAACACCATCGTCATCCAAGTGGCAAACACAAACCACCATTCGCCATCCGAGCCACACACACAGATGAGAACATTGTTGTTTCTGAGTGACACAAATTCCTGCTCAGATGATGCGTAGAAAAGCGAATTGATGCTGTATAAGAATTTTAGATTTTATGTAAGACTTTCTTTCTGTCGGTCCGTCTCTCGTTCTCTCCCTCTGACTGGGTATTTGACAGTTTGGAAAGTTTGAAGTCATGGTTTTTAATCAGGGCCTTGCGGCCAGGCTCAGCGCGGCGTGGCATGGCATGATGGCTCACTTTAAAGATGTGGGTCTGGGTCGGGGCCAAGCCTGGGTGGCACGGCTCGAGGAGAGGGGGGTGGGTGAGAGAGAAAGAGACTGAAGGGGAGAAAGATATGGGCAGTGAATCTACTCTCACTGCACCCACAGCACAGAGCAAGGCTTGCCGCACACCCCCAAAGGCCTGAATGGGCTGCATTAATGACAGCTGATTATGTGTGGGCATGCGTCTGCACAAGGTGTGGACCCGGCTGTGCACAAACACATACACACTGTTTGATCAGTGTGGTGAAGAGATGAATTAATCTAAATCATCCTGCGGTTTTTAACCTCACCGCTTTCACATCAGGTCGCGCTGCTAATGTGTGTGTATACTTTTACCCCTACTGTGGCAATCATGACTTGATGAACCATGCTGAATTTTAAATATTATTTCCTATTAAACCAAACGGAAAAAAAGGAATAAAATTAACAAACTGAAGTTAAAGTAGGGCTTGGTGATGTGGCCAAAAATGTTGATCAGTCGATATTGATAGTTATTATGGTAAATTTCAAAAGTTTATTTGTTGCAAGTTATAAGACTGATTTCAGACACTTATTTTTGTGCAGAAAATGACTTTCTATTTAAGTTAAAACATTCAAAACAATGATATGTGTTATACCCCTCACCGTGCTGGTGCAATGCATAATTAATTTGTGTTATTGCTATTGAAGAAAAATGATATCGTGCTAATTTTATCATTTTATCATTCAACCTTAAATAACAGGTTTCAGAGGATTATTTGTGCAGGACATTTTAAGCATTTTCACTTTGCTCTCGAAACTAAATAAATTATCAAATATATTATTTTTCAAGCAATTTAAGCTTTCGGATAAAGTCTGTTCAACTTTAGAGCAAAGCTTCGTCTAACCCATCAATTTGCTGTCCAGTCTGACTCACAGATGTAAGTGTTCCTCTGTGTTTAGAAAGATTTTAAGTTTTAACTGAGACATCAATATTAACAAAGACTATAGAGACCTGTGTAAATTGCTCAGGACAGTTCACTAGGACACTTGTCAGTGGGTAAAAGGCATGCAAAAAGTATGACTGGCTTAACTATCAAAAGAGTGATGAATGAAGTGTTTATTTTAATCTCTAGGTTTTTACTCAAATGACCTGTGAGCTTGTTCCAGATGTGTGAAAACAGGAATTTCCTGCCTTAATGAACAAGGATTGTGAAGAGTTATGCTTTGTATGTGCAGCGATCTTCTGTTTAGAGATGACACCATTTTTTAGATCTACATCCCACATAATGAAATGTTCATGTTTGTGTGCCAAAAATAACGCCCGGTGTGACGAGAAATTTCCTACAGGCCTATCAGATCACATTTTATTTATTTTAAGATTGCGTCATTTTATTTCTGACCGACATCATTTATCAATCATGTAAAATCATTGTGCTTTTATCATTTTCTTTTTTCTTTTTGGTAATTGGATAACAAGGATAACATTACTGGAGGTGGGACGAATAAAAGTGAGAGAATTCCCCTCATGCCTCAGGTCATTTGTAACATATGCAGAGGTGAAGTGAATGTAGTGGGAGTATGTGTGTTGTGTCTCTCTGTGACAAAAAGAGTTGGGTTTGTGTGCGTGTGTGTGTGTGTGTGTGAGTGTGAGTGTGTGTGTGTGTCGTGCCAGGCCCACATTAGAGGAGCCTTTCAAGTCTTGTCGATCTCCTCCTACTCCTCTGCATAGTGCTTGTGTTGTGGTCTGCTCAACAGTCATCCTCCCAGAACCCCTGCGAACTCTGTCTAAGTGTGTGTGTGTGTGTGTGTGTGTTTATGTGTGCCCATATATGATATTGTAGGGTTATTCCCAGTGCGTGGGATCCCCCAATATCCTGCCGGATCTCTCTGTTGTGTCCCACTCACAGATTTTTCGACGCCTCCCCTCTCTCTTATCAATGTCTCTCTGTCTTTATGATTAATATCATAGAAATCTATAGAAAATTATGAGCACTGTCAACTTTGATTGGGTGTGACTCAGTTGAGCAGTCACCTCCACACCGATAAGATAAATCTGCAGCTCCGCTGCTGTGATGCAGACGATGACAAACCTGGTCTCATCCCTCCGTCTACACACACACACCCTCAGCTCTTTGATAACCACGCCAACTTCTCTGCAAAACATTTCAGCACACTCGCGCTCACTGTGGGTTGCGTTCAGAATAAAGGGTTCGCAAACTGCTTTGATCTTTAACAAACAGAGCACATGGTAACGCATTATTGTCGTGACACACACACACACACCTCATTGTCCTTTAGGCGAAGGGAAGCAGAAGATAGTGTACGTCTTTTATATGCTGTCAGTGTCTTTAAAACTCTTTCCTCCACATGCTCGATAGTAGCTGCCTACTGTGAATTAATACAAGATAATGAAAGTCTCAGCAGTGCATCAGTCTTCATTAAAACTGTTTTCTTTATTTCAGAAACACATCAGCACATTACTCTCACCTGAACTCTTTCCATCTACTCGTGGTCCATAAGGGAGACAACGATGCTCCTACTGGCCCAGAAAACATGATTATAAAGTGTTAATAAGCATACAATACAGTCGACAGTTGCATTTTAATAACAAGCTAACTCCTTGTCTGTGTGAGAAGTTAAGAGTGATGGGTAGGTGCAGATAAAGGTTTCAGAGAATCAGGTCAACGTAAAAGCATGTATAAGAGGACTGATTTTGTTTAATGTTTGAATTCGATAAATATATATATATAAGTCAATCTACAGAACGATCACACATTTCTTAGTATAACATAGTTTTACTGTTGATATACAGTATACTTTTCATTCCATGACATATGAAGGAATCAACTTTGTATTTGATACAATTAACTATATGATCTGTTATGCATTATAATTCATAAAATTGAAGCAAAATTAATTGACTAGAAAATCAGGCTAATTAAGCAATTATATCACTTAATCATTCATGAACATTTTACACAAAAAAAGACAAAGACTCACTGGCTCCATCTTCAATGATGTAAAAATCCCTTCAAAACTGTAAAAATCCTTAATTACTCATTGTGTTAATTTTCAATTATGAGGTGCTTGGAGTCATTCATTTTGATATACAACTATAATTTATATAATACAATTCATATCAACAGAAGTTTATATCTATTTAGTATTTACCTGCTCAGATTTGTTTCTCTCCTGATTCCAATTCCTCCATTATGGTTATCTAACAGCCAATCTGACACCGGTTCTCCTGTGAAACCCCTCAGCTTCCTTTGGCCTGGGTTGTGTCGAACACAACATGGCTGCACGTGGAAAGAAACTGTCTGAACAAGTGGGAAACCCGATTGTGAGACTTCATTAAGATGAGAGAGGGTGGTCGATTGCTGAACATGAGCTGAAGCACATTTCCAGCGGTGGTTAAGAACCGTTCTGCCAGTGACAGAAGTATGGACTTAATTGCACTAAAAATGGACTCAAGTGCTTCTGTCTCATTGACTGATCAAGCATTGTGAAGGACATTGCATCAAGTCAAGCTCTACACTCTGTATCCAGGAGGAAAACCATTTTAAAATCACAAAATTACAAGATTTAACTCTTTGCCAGAGAGCACGAAAAGAGGCCTGATGTATATTTGCAGCACTTTCTTTGGAAATGAAACCAGAATAAAAGAGTTTTAATCAGATGGTGTTTGACACGGACCCGATCAGGACCACCACAGTGACTGCACTGTGCCGATTGACTAACATGGAGGTGGGACTTTGCTGCTATGAGTCTGCCTGAGTGAAAAACATGTAGTGGAGGTGACAAAATGACTGAAAGTTTGTAGACTCAAATACTAAATGAAAAGACGACTCCCAGTCTCATGATACAATACAGTTTGAATTAACTGGTGACTCATCAATGTAGGAAACGTGGTTGGTTACAACAACAGTGCGTTCATGACAACGGGCGCATTTCAAAGAAAGCTGCGACCAGCATGACCACAAGTCGAGCAAACAGACGACTTAGAACGGACACTGCACTTCTAACTATAAACAGTGACATTTAGACATGTGGATATGCCTCAGATTGTGTGTGTGCATTTACACACACCTTTACACCTCGGTGTGTGTGTGTGTGTGTGTGTGTGTGTACGGTGTGTTTGTACCTCCACACTGTGAGTGTGTGTCTGCATACCTGCCAGGATGTGCTGAATTGACTGGGCCTGGTCAGCGTGAGGTAGCAGCCAGGGGAAGATTGAGGCAGCCAGATGCGGTGGCCCCGGGCTACCGAGGATATCATTACCCCGGGCGTGTAGCCGGCCAAAACAGCAGCCCCCAAGTCGCGTTTCATCAAGGTGGACCCCCCGTCTGTGGCGAGGGGGAGGAGACCGGTTAACCTGTTGTCCTGCAGCGAGAAGCGGTATTAAGCAGCAGGTGGAAAGAGAAAGCTTCCCGTGACTGGAATGAGGTGGAAACAGGATAGTGTGCAGTCAGAAAGTGAACCCGCAGACAAGCAGTGACACACACTCAAACTGTGGAAGATTGTCTCTTTTGAATTCCCTTCCCTGCTTCTTTTGCAGCTCGACAGGAAACCCTGCAGTGCCTCTGTGTGTGTTTGCATGCACGTTTTGCATAAAGTTTTGTTCTCTTACCCATAAGCCCCATTTTCCAGTATCATTTACCGCATTGTACAGTCGTTTGGGCTTTACTTTGAGCACACACTGAAAAGCATCTCTGAAAAGTTCCATTCAAAGCAGATTGCTGGGATATTTTTGGTGCGTGACTGACAGAACAACTTGATGCATGGCCACTGGCAGCAACATCAGCAGTATCTCCGTACGGGAATTGGACCGTCTCCCCTTAGTGAGGTAACCCATAGGCCATGAATCATGCTGCCTTGCTCCATAGTCCTGTGGTCCCGGGGGCTGACAGTTTGACCGCTCCTCAATGTGGTCTCTCTCTCTCCTCTGCTCACGCTCCTCCCATCCTCATCACCACACATTCCAACCACCGGACTGGTCACGTAAGGTCATGAAAGCAGAATAGAGCCGAATAGAATAGAAGTGTCTAATGCACGTTTGTTAGTGGAACTCCATTTGCCTTTTCACATCTTTGCAGATTACCAACCAGCGTTTGTTGAGGGGAGTAATGACTGATAGATGACAAAAACCTCTGTCAAGGAGATTGTAATTGAAATGAACACAGGGGGAGAGACAAAGGGCTCCAAAGAAGGGTTTTCCTGTGTGTTTCTGTCTGCAGCTTGTCTGTTTTGGCAGCTCCGACATGGAGCTCGTCTGGCAGCCTGCCCGTCTGGTCCTCTCCGGTCTCTTGGTGGGTCACTGGTGTTTGGATCACTGCAGTTGGCTGTTAACCACCGACTTGGACTGAGCCCTGCCGCCATGTGTTTGATTTAGCTTAGTCATTTATTATATACACACAGTACGAAAATGAAAGTCGTATATCAAAAAAGGTTTGCTTGGAAGTGAAAAACAAAAGAAAACACAAAGGCAGGATGAGAGAAGGAGGTACTGGGAAGCCTAAAATGATGAAGTAAAATAATGCGACGATATTCATAATAAATTCACTGAAGTGTTCAACCAATTATAATCATATTTGTTGCTTTTAAAGAGTAGCTTAAGCGAGTACAAGTGATAAATGGACAGTTCATCCGGTGCAAGAGAGGCTCTTGAGAGAGTGGTTTTAACAGTGCCCCAGGCCATACTCCAACTGAGTTAAACACACCCTGACGTGTGTGCTTGTGTGTGTGAGAGCGAGACATGACACGTCTGAGGGTGTGATGTAGTCACTTCCTCTCACTGGACTGAGCGACTGTTGTCAGCTTGACCCTGCGCCAGTTAACCCCTCACCACCCCTGGCACTGCGGGTGAGGGCCCCGGGTGTGTGTCTGTGTGTGTGAGAGAAACAGATCGTATGTGTGTGTGTGTACAGCATGTGTGTTGGCAGACCACAGGTGTCTGGTCACGGTGTCAGGGTGTTAAGAGGTCTTCGGAGAGGCCCCTGACTCTCAGCATCTGTTTCGGAGGGAGGGGAGCGGCAGAAAAGAGGAGGAGAGGTTGGCGAGGGTTACCAACACACACCCTGAGGGGTGTTGGGGGCAGTAGCTGACAAGCAGGTGCCTATGTTGACAATAACCCTTCATACTTGAACCCCAAGCGCACAGCGCACACACTTCCAATAAATCCTGGAAAGTGGAGTGTAATTGCAGAGCCTGATTGGAGGAAATCCAAAGGGAATCCCCCTTTTACACACACATCACTGGATCTCTTTGCTTGGGGTCAAAGGTGAGAGAAATAGGAGAACGCATACAACTCCGACTTTTCCCTCGGACTGTGTGTGTCTTTGTGTGCGTCTCGTTTGCGTGCATGATGAGTGCAGTATCCCCACACATGGGGACCATGTGAACACATGCTTCAGCTACAACATGGAAATGGGCCCCGGCTTGTTTCCTGTGATACCTCTTCTCCCAAGTCAACGTATACTTAATGTACATTAGCAACTTTGATGGAAAATCTGCTGCTTTTGTGCTTCATATTGTTTTTGTAAATATGTGTGCGTGTGTGTGGGTGTGTGTGTTGGTAAATGAAACCCATTTGGACTGAATGTTTGTTAGTCAGGTGTACCAGTGCATGTCTGGCAATGATTATTTTGGTAAGAAGGGGGGGGGGGCGGCACACAGCAGGAGGTCGAGGTAAATTGGAACAGCTGTTGATTAACATGAGTGCTTTCTCTCTGTCGTTTTTTTTCCTACTCTCAGTAGAGGAGGAGGAGGAAGATGAGGAGATGATGGAGGCAAAGCCAGGCCCCGAGTCAGAGCAGCAGGATGAAGACGACAACAGAGAAAACAAAGAAGGTACGAGGACGGACGGATGATGGAAATGTAAAAACTGTGGAGGTCAGACTTCTGTCAACCACTTCAGGAATTATGTCACTAATATTCCCTTCTCATAAACTAACTTGATATATGAGGCAGTTCATGCCTCAGGTACTGCTATTTACTGGATATAAAGATTGCTTCACTTCCTCCTGCTTTCCAGAAATGAAGCTAAAATATCCTGGATATGGAGCCAGGTAGCAAGGTCCTCGACAGAAACAATCTGTGAAAAAAATATTTTTAACATGTACTTTAACTGTTTAGTTTGATCCATGTCCAATCAACTAACCTGGAGTAGGCTGTATTTATAACCTGTACTGCAGGCAGGCACCAGGTGGCAATTGAGACGCTTTGGCTTCACTTTATGGTATCTTTCATGTTCTCCATCTTTATATATAGTCTATGGTCACTACAGGCATCCCCATTCATCATTCTTAAGTCCTCACTCGTTGCTGTCACGAAAAACGGGGACTCGTGTGTCACACCCTCTCCCAGTCAGTGGGTGTATCAGACGGAAGGGTGGGGATATGTTGCGCCGGGGGTTAAGACGGGGCCAGCATATCAGCTCCGTGGCATGTGAGGGTCAGCGCTGATTAAAAACCTGTCACTTGACCACTCCCCCCAACTGCACTTCAAAGTGGAGAGGAAGAGAAAGAGCGTGTGTGTGTATAAATATGCGTATGTGGAGGGTTCATGTGGTAAATAATAAAGACAGAGTTGAGTGATGATAGATATATTCATATTCAGCCACACAAACACATCCGTGACTCTGTCTGAATCACACACACACACACACACACATACACGCACGCACACAGTGATGTATATACACACATTCACTCATAAACACACAGTCATCCATCTCCTCTCCATCCGGGCCTATTAGAAGGTCTGGCCTTTGATCTCTGCCACTCGATTCACTGGGTCTTTTCTGACAACTCGTAAGAAATACAAAGGGATGGTGGGGATCAAAGTCAAGAGGCAGGGTAAAGGTCAAAATATGTGTGTGTCTGTGCATGTTTGTGTGTGTAAAAAAAAAAAAGATTCCGTGTGCGCTTGGGGACAGTGACTTCAAAAAGGGGACGGCGTGCTGTGCAGCCATTACGTTCAAAGGGAGGCGGGTCGCTCAGAGGGCTTTGTTTTTCTCTTGTTTATGAAGTTCTTACTGTTGTTTTTTATTAGGAAAGGTGCATTAGGAACTGTTTGTAGTTTATTATGTCCTGGACGTGATTCTGGTTTTGATAGAGATGAAGTGAATGTTAATCTGACATCAGGGACGGAGGAAATACTGTGTGACAGTACTGCATCTGTGAGCTTGTAAATGATCATATAAGGGTAGTTTTCAGTAGGATGTTTGTCCTATTACAGTTAGGAGCAGACGGTAACACAGTCCAGAGTCTGTTTAATTATTAAACTTTATATGTAGTGGTTAATTTTTTGGGAATGCCTAGAAATGATGTGATACCTTGTAACTTCGTGAAATATATGAAATTTAGGAAACAGAAAAGCTAATTATTAAAAAAACAACTCAAAATTGGATATTTAAAAAAAGAAGCAATCACAGGCATTGTTATTTTTGAATTAATATTGTCATGACAGTGCTTTACATAGGCTCTTCCACAAAAGAGGAAACCTGGTGATATACTGAAATAACAATAAGTTGAGCTAAGACAGGTCAGTTGTTAAGTTAGTAAAACAAAAAATGTATCTACCAATATTTTGGTGATTTTTTAAACTTTTAGATGTATTGATTTTAAGAATGGCAAACTAAGGGGAAAGATTTAAATTTTCTCTCTGTATCTTATTAATATAAATCCCTCACATGCTCATGCGTTCATGTTCATCTTCCCTCCATCAGGCACATTTTCGGTGCTGAGGGAGCTGACAGAGGAAGAGCGGCAGCAGATCCTTCACTCCTCTGAGTTTCAGAGTTTCTTTGACTGCAGCATCCGAGTGATGGAGAGAGCTCTGGCCGAAGACAGCGACATCTTCTTTGACTACAGCGGCCGAGACCCGGAGGACAAAGAGGGGTGAGGAGGCGGGGAGGAGGAGGCGGGAGGGGACAGGAGGAGGGAGGATGTGTTTGGATGTGTAAGCACATGTGAGTGTTTACTCGCATGCTGCGAACTGAGAAAATGCACTGAGACTGACTCATGCCCACTGTTTCACTCCAGGGGCCTCGAGGCTCCTTTGTTCTTCAAAATGAATGTCTTCTTGCTGATGTCACACTCTCCGGGGGTTAAAACCTCCTGTGAACTGACAACCATCACATCCTGAAGAGCATTGTCCTCTTGCCATCCGAAGGGTTGTCTCCATGTTATCCATGTGGCGGTTGAAGTTGTGAGTCATAAGTGCAAAGCTGGTTCAGTATCCACAGAAGAAGGCTTTTTTTACTTACTTACCTCAACCTTGACCGCTGCAGCCACAGAGAAGCATCAAGCCTGTGGTCAAATAGAGATTATGTCTAAAACAGGCCATGACCCAGCGCTTAACTTCAGTGCCCTTCTTTTTTTTTTTTTCTTACTTCTTTTCTGGTAACTTCTCCCTTTCTGGGGTGCCACACAAAAACTGCGGTGGTAGTGGTACTACTACTACTGTGACCACTGACACAGAACTCTTTACTTTTCAAGTTAACACATATGTTTAGGTTCCACACTAGTGATACAAATCCAGTCAGAAAACTCAGTTCCTCAGAGCAGATTCTACTTTTCTGAAACATGCAATTTGTTGTGCTGAAAGGAAAGACATTTTTAAAGAGGTATTTAAGCAAATTAGTAATCCATGTTTATAAAGTTGGGAGACTCACAAGGGACAGATGAAAAAAGAATGGACAAAATCAGCAGTAGAAGTCAAAAAGCTACTTCAGCAACAACAGTATACAGGCTGAGAAGTTCTTGCTGAGTAAACTGAACTTGATGTGTAAAATGTGTGGAGTGTCCCTTTTAAGTAACTTTCTAGTTCCAGTCTTTTGTAAAAAAAAAAGTAAAATAATGTCATAGTATGATTTGTAATTCCTTAAGGTTTACTGCTGGCTAATCTAAGGGAGCACCGCTAAAGGTCTTGATCCCTGAAATCCACAAAGTGAAAATAGTTGGTCCTGCTTATTTACTGTGTCACGTAGATTAAAGCCGTGATCACAAAAGACCACCACTGACTGAAGATCTTTTTTTTTCTAGGCAGATAACTACTTACATACTTTGACAAGTGTCTGTTGTGGGACTAGAACAAATCTGTTTTCTCCAGGTCTGCTCAAGAAGTAACCTTTGACCCTTTTCTCTGCTCTCTGCCTCCAGAGACTCTGGCAGTGGCTCCAGTCTCTCTTTCAGTCGACTCTTCTACGATGAACACTGGTCGAAACATCGCGTCGTCACCTGTCTCGACTGGTCCCCTCAGGTAAAGCCTGCAGCCTTTTGTGCGTTACTTTGAATCCTAGACTGTAAATAAAGATGGACGACATGACGGCGCCACTGAGGTGAGGACAAATCATCTCGAACACCCCCTGGTGGCTGGCTGCAGTATAGATCCCAAACCCTGGCTCCTCCATGGTAGCAGATGGGGCATGGGCCAAACAACAATGTTAGAGTACTTGGTTTTAATCAGTTATTTGATCCTATAAAACATGGTGAGATGTCATGATTGACAGCTGAGCACATGTAACGGTGGGAATCTGATACCACAGCTTCACGCTATGATCACCAGACACACATCGTCCATCTTTGTTTACAGTATAAGTGTAACTCTACCACGATGTAAAAGCAGACAAGCAAGTTTAAAATCTCTGAAACTGAGGAGAATGGGAGCAGCTCTATCATGAACTTGTTTGCATTTATTAACATCCACCTCTTTCTTTTGTCTCTCCCTCAGTATCCAGAGTTGATGGTTGCCTCCTACAACAATAATGAAGATGCTCCTCATGAACCAGACGGTGTTGCCCTGGTGTGGAACATCAAATTTAAGAAATCCACACCTGAGTACATCTTTCACTGTCAGGTACTTATCCAACTTCCCTCACATTTCCAATTTCTGTATAATTTAACGGGAATGGCCTGTTTCTGTGAGCAGGAAGTTTGCCATTTTTGTCCCTTTAGATGTGGTGAATTGTGAGAATGTAACTGCCACAGAGCTTCAGTACATGGAACAAAGCGTCCAGTAATCTACAGCTCTCCTTCTCTTTTCTGCTCTATAATGGCAGAACCTTTGTGAGTGAAAATAATGCACGAAAAAAGCGGAAATCCTCCACATGCATTCATTTGACCTTCCTAGATTGGATTATTTCTGATCACTGCCTCTGGAGACCAGTTGTAATGGAAGAAACTGAGGTTTTGGTGGGAAACAAACTCATTGACAAGTGTGACGCAAATAGTAAGTGACACTTCGAAAACGGCAGAAGGAAGGAGGGAGAGAGGGGGAGAGAGAGGATTGAAGGACTGGGTGTGAGGGCTCCACCGCTCCCAGGAGACAGGCGAGGCCCTATAGAGACGTCTTGGTAGTAAAATGATGTGGCCTACCGCTTCCTAATCCGAGGCTGCCACATGTGTGTGTGTGTGTGTGTGTGTGTGTGAGCCCACCCACATTGATGCTGCATCTAATGTCAGAAGTGCTGCTTCCCAAAAAAGTGAACTTCATGCAAACCACCATAGATATGAAAATACACCTGTAGTCGTATAAATGTCACAAGCAATTTGATCACCGTAGCGGCGTCAGACATTCACCCACATACTCGCACATTCAAGCTTCGTTCACACAGAGGAAGTAGATTTCTTCTCTTTTTTTCTTAAATGCACAGAGAACCACATATTCCTGCAGACCACACGCTGCGTGCAAATATTTCGATCTAAAGCTCGCCATACAAATACAGCTCCATAATGGATTTTTAAAGGCCTCCATTCTTTCACTGCACCATAATTTATGCTGCTGCTGAAATCCATGTGGTCTCGGGTATATATTACAGCCATGCATCTTGTAGCTGAAGGATTCAGTAGTTTTTCCATGTGGTTGTCTGACAGAATCTGTGCAGTAAAATCTGACTTTATTAACAGTTTCTGAGCATGCTGATATGTGAACTGTCAGTGTTAAAGCAGCTGATAAAATGCTCATCAATAAAGTGGGGCTTCAAATGTATACAAGTGTTAGTGCACATACACTGATGAGAGGATGATGGATGAAATTTCATTTTGTAACAGAATGGCGCATTGTCGTTGTAGTTTGTTTTGAAGTCCTGACACACACAAACCACCTCTATACGAACACAGTGGATTTTGTTCCAAGTGAGTGTTTACTGGAAGGTTGTGCGTCGGATGAATTGATATCAGATGGAGAAACGAAAGAAGAAAGACTGAAAGAAAACAGAAACACTCAAGTGCTCCGCTTTCCCACCCAAACATGTTAGTCAGCGAGTTAGTGCGGCCTAGGAATGTGCCACGGTCTTTTCACGAAGGGAGAAAGAGAAGTAAACGACAGAAAAACAGGAACATAAAAAAGAAAAGACGTTGAGAGCCGGCTGCGAAAAGACAAGGGGTAAACAGACGAGGATAAGATGTGGATAAGATAATGAGATGTGAAAAGAGAAAGAGGAGGTTGCATGTCATTGGGCATCAGCCCCGCCTCCTCCTGTCGCTGCTGGACTTGGATGAAAGGAACGTAGGAGTGGTTAGATGAGAGGAGAGAGGACTTTCCTTTGCAAACAGAGTTGCGGCTCTCTAGTTAGCCGCAGATCAAATGGCTCTTAATGTGCGAGCATGTTCTAACTTTTAAAGTTTTGGGGGACGCTGGGGGGCCTCTTCCTCTACTGTCTATTTTTATTTTCACCCACCACCTCCCATCCTTATCTACACTTGCTGTAAATATGCAGTACATGCAAGTTGCATCCGCCACCGTGAAACCCACTGGTTTGTTAACTGACATTTTAAAGCTGAGTTTGGCATTTTTTGTCCAGCACCGTTTTGTTTTTTTGAAACCAGTAGTAACCATATTTGGAGGAGCGGTGGGTGGGCCTGACTGACACTCGACCTACACCTGCGACTTGCACCCATTGGACAGCACTAGCACAAGCTTTATCGTCTTTTTCAGAGGTTCACAAACTTTTCAGCCCATGACCCCAAAAATATCCATGTTAGAGACTTACAACCCCCATTACACAAAATAATCACTTGTTGCAGTGTTTCCTGACAGATTACGGTTAAAATATGCTATTTTGAATTGCTTATACATTGTGTTTGATTTCTGGAAATCATCATGTGACCCCCTTTCTGTGTCTCGCGACCCCTCAGGTGGTCCCAACCCCTAGTTTGGGAACCACTGGTCTATTTGACTCTAAAGAGGGCAGTAATTTACAAAATTAACATCATGCTGTATTGGAGAAGACTTCAACCTCGCGATTGAGACCATGAACTATATTATAGTTGTATACTATTTCTATAGAAACTGACAGGTTTCATATACAGTCTATGGGTACACGCATACAAACGTTTTCATGGGTTGGGTCGGTAGGCCCCAGGAGACCTTCTTAGTTTATCCAGACTTGCCCACAGAAGCAGCTTTCATCTGGTGGCTAGATAGGTACATGGGTTGACCACTGCATGAGTGTGTGCACGTGTTTGTGTGTGTATTGTGCACATGAGTAAAGACTGTGGTGTGTGTGTTTGAAAGAGAAAGGGAGTACAGATACAGAAGAATGATAGTGCTGGGCCGGTATTGGAGGGTTGGGGTTTGTGGTTGAGGTCTGGTTCAGCGGGGGCTTGATTGTATAAGGCTATGGCTTGTAGGAGGCTTCATGTTACAGACGGGGTTTTGGTGAGGTCAAGCTTCAGTATTTTCTTGACTGGGTGTTGGTGTGTTGTTGGCTGAATGGGCTCAGCAACTGTCATTGTTCCTTAACTTCACCAGGGTTTTAATGGTCTTGGTCAAACAGGAGACATTGTTCTTGTCGGGATGAGACGATCTTAGTTATTTTCAGTGTAGTTTTATTTGTTAGAGCAATTTCTGAATTTGTATTTTGACACAGAATAATGCAGATTAGATACTTAGAGATTAGAGAATTGTTGTGTGTTTCCACTAGGCACTAGAAAATTATTTCTTAAAGAACAATTAGTAGCTTTTCACTTTCCCGAAGCGTCGTTCTTGACATGGTGGTGGAAAGTAAATCATTTAAAAACTGGCATTGGTTTGATTTTTTGGAGGAATGTCAGAGTCACTTTAGGCAAATGCAGTCTGGGAATTGTGCTCAAATATTTTTGGCATTCTGCCGTTGTGTTGTAACATTGCATTCTAATGCAATAATCAGGGAGACACCGCTTGACAAATCTAATTTCCATATGAAATAAACAGAAAATAAACAGAAAGTTCACAGCTAGGTATTCATTTTTGTCTTTCCTTTCTATTTAGCTCTTATTTATTTTTACTTTACACTTCTCTATCTTCTTTATCCAATTTCTAATTTAACTCCATAATTCTGCATGACACAAAATATTAAGTGTACTTTAAATGGTTATCTAACAGTGGTTTGCATTTATCCAGTTTTACCTACAGTAAAACTTATTTCATCAAGTTATAACATATCTTTTGAGGATGTTTTATTATTTGCTGGTTTATGCCATGAAATGAACCAGAGAAATACAATGAGATATCGGGGCCCTAATGAATAAACTGTGTCTGATATTAAACAGTATCCAGTGTATGAAGACAGAATTTACAATCCCCTTAAGGGTTGGAGGCAGTTTCATGACCCTCACTTCAGGAGCCATTGATCTGTAATGTAGTGGAGGAAGTGTGTGATCCATCACTGAGTGGGTTGGGTTTGTACTTCAGTAAAGGGGCTACTGCTGCTGTGCCTTCCCCACATCACGGCCGTCCCGGCAGTTGAACCCATCATCGCCCCGTCCCAGTTGGGTCCAATCTTGTAACTTCACACCAGCCTCTCAAGTGGGCAAAGTCCGACCACATTAAAGGGCCTGTTTGACTTAAAACCTCTGCTGAAACCCCCAAACCACACGCCTCTCTGCAGCAACCCCCGCCGCTACTGTCATATCCCATTGGACTCAGTCATATTTGTATTAATATCTCGCTGCCGAGCGTCGCTCCAAAGGCCTTTGGCACTTTCAGAAAGGTTGAGTAAGAGAAGCGGAGCAGCCAGGGAGGAGAGGGAGTGAGTGGGAGAGAACAGACAGAGAGAGAGAGAGTATGAACGAGAAGCAGTTGCATTATTTACAAGCTTTATCCGAGATGGAACCCATGTGAAGCAGCATTGTGTCCAAAAGCTTAGCAGAGAAATCCTCCAAGTGCTCACTGAGCAGATGGTTAAGACTGTAAGACTGTATTTGATTTGTGGCATATGACACAGATGTAGCTACTGGTGAGGAACATTCAGGGCTCTATTTCTACAATCCTGTAAGTACATGGTCTCAAAGTCATGGAGCAAGTGCATTTTGCCTACAAGGTTTCATTGTCAGGTGCAATGTTTCAAAAGGTTTGTCATTCTCCTGATTATTCATTGGTGTTTTATCATAAAATGCAATAAACTAGAGTGTCATCCCCCATTCCTTTAAAAGCCAGGTGTGGTTGCACATTGGTGGATTGCTGTTATTGGCAGATTAGCCAGGTAGAAATAAGCTTCTCTGCAGAGGAAACACTTCTGCTCATGTGCAAAGTGAAAGTGCACAAGCAAACCATCTCAAGCAACCATAGGATTCCAAACACACACGGTTGTGCACATTTTGCACACCAGCAATGTGCAGGCACATATTTCTATCTTGTTAATGTGTCCTTAAAATAACAGTGAAATCCTGCGTCACTGACTTCAGACCAGGTTTATATTTGTCAGTCGTGCTGCAGCTTTCTGCTGCCTCAACATAGCGATGTGCCAACAACATGCGCCTGACCACAACTCTCTCAAGACCCACACGCCCATGGGTACTCAGAGTGCCTTCGTATTTAACCATGTGGCTGCCGGATGGGACAATGACAACTGTGTATTTCAGAGACTAGCAAAGACTCTTGTGTTGAGCGTTGAGCGACTTTGCACCTTGCGTAAGATAGAGGCCGCAGAGTGTTGAATTTTGTCATGAACTGGATTCATTTGTCCAACTTTGACTTTGCTGATTGACGTCACTTTATGTGTAAATTGCCATGTAATGAAATAGAGAAACACAAACAGGATTTCACAGTTCCTCCCAGGCTGCCATAGTTACAAGTGTCTGTACATCATGGGGTTGTTAGTGAGAAGAGCTTTGAAAAACTTCCCGAGAGACATAAATTACAAACTAAATTTGCTCTTGAAATATTCACTATGGAGAACTTTAGACTGTTTTCAAAAAAGTTACTGAAACAGAATTTGTATCAGAGAAGAATTGAACAGAGATCTGGGTGGTTGAGTTGAACAAGCATTATATTTATAAAAATGAATCCAACATTAAAGCCGCAAACCAGCAAAAGTGAAAATATGAGCCGAGCAAACAAACAAGATATGGAAAGTAAAGGGAGAGGAGCTGCAGAAGGGAGAGAGGGAGAGAGCGAGAGAGGGAGAAAGGCCTGTTTGTGCTCCGAGAACCTCCTCCTCCTCGTGCTTTCACTCCGGCAAACCCTCATTCTTTGCTCGGTGAAATGGAGACTGGGCTTGGTATTTCTCTCTCCTTGCCAGAAACCGCAGAGTGACAAAATCTGTGGGGTGTCATAAACGAGCAAAGCCGGGGGGAGAGAGGGAGGAGAAAGGTGGTTGCCGGGGTGGGGGGTGGGGTGGGCCGAGGAGGGAGAAGGGATGCAAGAGAAAGACAGTGGGATCCATCTGGTCCTGATAAGGCGAGAGTGGAAAACACATGTGTGCGGTGAGAGCGAAGTGGGGGGAAGACGGGATGGAGCATGGATCTACTTTGGGACGATATACTGTCAGTTGTGCCCTATCAGCCCCCCCACCTCCCTCGCCTCCCCCCCTTTTTCTTCTCACCACAGCACTCCTCCTCCGTCTCTACCTTCCCGAGTCGACTCGAGCAACAGTTTGGTGCCCGAGGAAAAGAACGAGAGACAGAGAGGAGGAGGCAACAAAGGAGGGAGTGTTCCCCTCTCTCTTCGACTCTGTCATTCCTTCAAATCTCCCTAATCCCTCGCTGGGTGCCATCTTTCATCACTGCCTACCATGTGTGTATTATCCTCTACAGAACACTTCCCATTAATATAATAAGGGCTGCCAGAAGCACTTAGCCTTGTGAGCCTGTGTGAGATATGGTAGATGATACCTTGTGTGGGTGAGTTTCTCCCACACACACACACACACAGCAGCAGCAGCAGACCTTGCCCAAGGAAAGAAATGAAACCCACTGTTCTGACTGCGAAAGTGTCTCCCCTGAAAACTTTCACAATTCATCTCGGGCCACATATACCAAAGTGACTGTCGCCGCCGCGTTTTCTTCCGGGAGCCGTCAAACCCCCCATCACCTCCACATCCTCTTCGTCTGGGCTGGCAGGAGATGACTTGGCAGGTGTCTGACCCGCGCTGCATGTGAGATGAGAACCATGCACAGAACCACTCTGCGTTTTTGGAAATGAAAAGTCGGGCTCAGTGGTGTGTCAGCCCCGATATGGAGATGCAATCATAGCGGGAGTAGCGCCGACAGGAGAGTTGTTGAGGTGTTATTTAGACAGATGTGGTGCGTGTATGACTGGTATGTCCAGGCTTATGAATGTGAAATGAAGAGGAGCTGCAGGGGAGAGGGAGGTGCGTATGTGGCTGCATCTGATTTAAGGGAAAAGTTCCACATTATGGGAAGTAGACTATTGTAAGACGCTCATATATACAGAGTTACATGAGAAGATCTGTGCCACTCCTGTGTCTGCTGCTCTACAGCTAACAACCAGCTACGTAGCTCTGTCCAAAACATTTGTGTTGTACCAGCTCCATGAACCAGTGGAGTGTCCACTGGCCTGTCAGCTGTTCAGGCTGTTACACATTTACTATACAGTCACGTAACTCTTGGCTAGGAAGTCCATCCATCCATCCATCCTTCCATCCTTCCATCCTTCCTTCCATCCATCCATCCTTCCATCCTTCCATCCATCCATCCATCCATCCATCCATCCATCCATCCATCCATCCATCCTTCCATCCATCCATCCATCCATCCATCCTTCCATCCATCCATCCTTCCATCCTTCTGCCCATCTGTCCATCCATCCATCCATCCTTCTGTCCTTCTGTCAATCCATCATTCCTTCATTCATTAATTTAACACTCTTATTTCTTCTTTATTTTGGCAGTCTGTACGCTGCACTTTTTCTACACCATGTTGCGTTTTGTGTACGTCCTTATTGATTTTTGTTTTTTCTTTGAATCATTCAAAATGCAACACAGGCAAAGCGAGATGAAGAGCTTCTTCGTTTCTGGCACGTTCATGAGGTCCAACATGGCGCACTGGGAAACAAAACAAAGGCCGACTCTTCTACTGACAATGGGAACGGAGTCAATCGTCTTTATTTAGAGGGTTTACCCAGGAGTAAAAAAACTGCATATACCTGCTAATTTCCATTGTAAAAGAGCTGTTAGTTTATTCAAACTATTCACTCAATTGTAATTGATATCCCTTACAAACACAATGGTTTATACCATTGTGTTTGCTCTCTGAAATTGCCTGTATTTGGGGCAATGATGGCAGTGCCTCATGCATGAATGAATAAAAAGTCGAGGGAAAGACATGAACATAACCCGGCTTCCTATAATTCAGCTCTAAATTCAGTCCATAATTTCCTACATGACATCTAAACTGAGAACCCGTCAAACAGTTCCCCCAGAGCTTAACTCATAAACTTCCTCATAGTGCGGGACAAATTGATTATATTTCAGCGCCTAATGACATACAGTGGATTTAAGAGGTCTAACTCCAAAGCATATGTGCAGATTTGACATGTGATTAGAAGCATTTAGAGAGAATGGCTTTTATTCTGAGTCCAAGTCGTGGCTGGCAGGCGCCTCCAACTGCACGGTCGGGACAAAGTTGGGCTAATTTTCAGTAGCTCTCTCACTAAGCCTGACAGTACATGAGGGAATGATGGCGTAAACTGTGGTTTCTTAAAAAACGCGACTCAGAGTTTAGTCAGGATTTAAAGATGCACAGTGATAAGATCAGGGGTTAAACTAACATATGGAGCAAATAGAGGGGTCTCTTGATTCAGCTTATTTCTCATGTGGGATGTTTAGGGTGAGAACCGGTGGAAGAAATCAAGACGGTCGGGATGTTTTCTGTTTTTGTGTTTATATGCTTGTGGATTTGTATGTTTCCTATAAATCTTTGATGGTGTTAATGGTAAAAGTAGAGCCATGATAGATACAGGTTTCTGTTGTGAGTTTAAAGATAACAGTCTGTGATATTTAAAACTCAAAAAAAGAAATAGTCTCATGGTTACTATCACTTCAGGCAAACAGATCAGCCTTTACTGATCAGCATTGGTGATAAAATGCTCTTTCGAAATAACTTTTCACGTGCCGGCTCCTGGCTACATCTATTTTGTCTGTTTGGAAAAATCAGATTCACAGACTTAACTTAACCCAACAGAGAAACACAAACTGCCTGTCATAAGTGTGTAAGTGTGTGTGTGTGACGGGATGTTTAATTTATTATTCTTTGTCTGCTTTCCTGAGTCCAGTGTCCTCCAGGTTTAGTGTCTCTGCTTTCTGATGACTGATAAATGGTTTCAGCGGTGAGCTGTACCTAGTTAGTACTTCTGTTCATGTGGGTTTTTGTGAACTTGGATGACAGGGAGGGCAGGACTTGGGTTTTATTAGCCCACTGATGGAGTCTGGGGGAGCCGACCTCAGACAGGAGCCTGTCAGACGACCACAGAGGGCAAAGATCGTCCCAAAATTCGGAGATTTTCAAAGTCATCAGGTTCACTGCAGAGTCGACCACATGGATTTGAGTGTGTGAAGTTTTATTGTCTTTCAGTACTTCTTGGACTAGTCCCAAAATCAATAGGTCAGGATAGTTTATATTTATGTCCTTTTACACAGTTACAGTTGTGTGAGCTTCATAGATTATTTTAATACACTTAAAAGTGACTTTAATATACATATTCCATATAGAATACCCCGGAAAAGGCGACTATAGATCCAACAATTGTAGAAATTCCTGGTGAGACCATCAGATCTTGTGCACTAACACATGCTAATAAGCCCAAAAGGCTTGATCCCTTTTTATCTGACAGTGTAAATAAACATTTCGGAGAGTGCCTCCCCTGTGGCTGACGAGCGACTTTATTTTTACCCCCAGAGTTCAGTTTATTTTGAGTCTTGACATTTGAAGCGACTCCGTTCGTCTGGAAGCCGTGACTCCTCAGGAGAAACACAAAAAAGGAAAAAAGAAAGAGAGAGAGAGAGTGCAGTGTTTTCTTTCCCTCTGGTTTGTTTTCCAGTCTCCTTTCAAAATGAACTGGGGTTTGGAGTTGGCTGCTTCCCACATGGTGTGGTGGTGGGGATGGAGTGAGAGAGAGGGAGGGAGGGAGGGAGAGAAGTGAAAAAAGAAATGAAAAATAAGACAAATGTTTTACTGTGGTAGATTTTTAGATTCTCTCAGTCTCCATCAGAGCTTCATATCTAACCACTGAGAGCCATGACAAATGGTGAGTGTTACAGTTATTTTGAAATGATGATGCCTCCTTTCCACAGTTCGTTTGTCTCTTGATTTCTTGATTTACTTTTAGAAGTTTGTAATATATATCTGAACAACTTTGACATTATGAGACGCTGGACTGAAAAGGTTATCAAGGGACGTTGTTAATGACGTTAAATTCAACACAAGAGTTGGTTTGACCTTTAAGTGAACAACTTCTGAAATAAGAAACAACTCTGTTCCTCTCACAAGTAAATCATTTGTATCATTTCAGTCTATTAGAGGTGAACCTTTCCACTGTCTTTCCTCGGCCTCTTTGCTTGACAACGCAGGTAAATCAATAGAAATCTGCCCGGACCTCAGAAAATACATTGAATTGTGATCCTCCACAACTCTGTTTCATCCATGGGAGAAATTTGTGTTGTGGACGAGCTTTGCTGCAGGAAGGACTGGTGTGCGCTAGGAGTACTCAGTAGTTGTTACTACTTTATTACTCGTGAGTCAGGCTACACTCATCTTAAAAACTTGGCCTTCATTCACTTTGACAACATCTGTCCACAGACAGACGTACAAACACCTGGCAAAAACACCTCAGTGGCAGTTCATGCTAACCATCACATTTACCTTGATGACACACAAACGGGCTCTCATACACACACACACACACACACACACACACACACACACACACACACACACACACACACACACACACACACACACACACACACACACACACACACACACACACACACCAACTAGGTGAAAACAACACCATCCTCACTGTCACAGCTGGCAACAAATTGTATGGAAACTTCTGACCCACTGTGAATATGATGAAAGAAATAAAAGCTGAAATCAAGTATTCCATCCGCTGTTACTGTGACATTTCACGTTCTCAAAATAAAGTAGTGATCCTAACTGAACTGAGACGGAGAATGTTGATGAGGATTAAGTAGAGATATGAAGTTAGAGCAAGGTTAATGCTAAAATCTGAGATGTTGATCTACATTTGGTCACCATTATTGATTTTTTTTACTCCTGAGTCATAATTGAAAATGGTTATTAAAGTGGTCATTAAGTTTATCAAAGATCAATCTAGGAGCCCATCAGGCATCATCTCAAGAAGAATGAGCCTCTGGGGGCAACGGACAATATTTGGGGCTGCCAGTGCAGACAGGAGACTCCATCTTCTGTTCGCTGTACACTTTCAACAGTCTGACTAGTTTCTAGTTATCACATCAGACGAATACGTCTCAATACTTTTTCTAGTTGTTTTAGGTCCACAACACATTTGGGCTAATCTCTATTAACAGTTATCTGCATATAAGCTGCTCGCCGATGCATTCGATCATTGTGTTCCAGCTCTTTTGCTCCCCACACCGGTTGATCGGTCCAACTAGAAGGTTCCTGGGCCCAAATCTTGTCCCTCACCTTCAGATTCTGTATGTTCACATGTAGAATCTGTTCATAGAGATTAATCAAATATAAATGTGTTACCAGTTCTAATTGAATTCTGAAATTTGTGTTCACTGTAGCGTGACTGTCTATTTAACAGCCTATTACAACTGTTAGCGTCATTAAGCTTTATAACATTTGAAATAAATCTCACGTCGTCATCGCCTTGTTAATGCACTGATTTATTGGGAGGATTCAGATAATAAATGACAAGATTGTCTCCAGACGCAGTCTCAGAGCTGTTGTCATAACAACACAATGTGTGACATATCGTTTTCAGGAACATTAAACCTGTCAACGAAATCTACGAGCGCATCAGGCAACCATCCTTTTTGCGAAATCCTCCCTGCATGTTGTTCTAGTTTTACTGTCTTTAATTGTGATTTGTGTCTCGGAGCTTCTTGTTGACTGCTCTCTTGGCCCCGTCGAGCCTGTAAATTAACTCAATATGCTGCTTTACCAGATGGATGGATGGAGGGAGGGGTAAATTTGTCAATGCACAACTCCACTCGCCCTCCTGTCGCCGCACGTAGCTGAAACTTTTTCTCATAACTCCTCAGCACTGATGCTCCGGTGGCTCTGGGTCAGGAGAGGCGAGCCGATGCACACAGGAGCCCATATGGGACAAGCAGCGAAGAGGAACCAAAACTCAATAAACACGGTCACTGGGGAGGGAGGGAGTTCAAGGGTGCGCTTGTCATGATGGAGGCTACAGTGAGCGCTCCAGTGGCTGCTGGGGTTTTGATGCTGTAATGTGAAACGGCTGCGGTAAAGAAGACTACAATTCCCCCCTTTGTCTGGTCTCCGCCCCAGCATCAGCCCTCTCCCCTCTCCTCGGCGGACCCTCTCCGTAGCCAACCTCATCATCTCCTTCTCTCCGTCTATCTCCCCCCATGTCTGCCACCCATCACGACGCCTTGATCACCCGTTCTCGCTCACGCTCCGTCTAGCATTACCGTCCTCGCTTCATATACTGTAGTTCTTTGCTCTTTTCTCACCGTCTCCTGTTTTATCTTGACGTCTTATCTGAGCAAACTATTCCTCTACTCACCATCTTCCTCCTTCTGTCAGTTCCTGATAAAATGTTTTTTTTCCTTAAACTTTCCAATAAAATAACCTCACACCACAGTAAGATTCAGTGGATCACTCATCCTCTCCCCCTCTCTCTTCCTCTCTCTTCCTCAGTCTCCAGTGGTGTCTGTGGGCTTCGCCAGGTTTCATCCCAACCTGGTGGTGGGGGGGACGTACTCGGGGCAGATTGTGCTGTGGGACAACCGCAGTCACCGCCGGACGCCTGTGCAGAGGACTCCCCTGTCTGCTGCTGCACATACAGTAAGGCTGGATCCCTGTATGACTTTTCATCAAGACCCATGAATAACTGGCTCAACAATTGGTGAATATTGGTGAAAATGTCAAGAATAAACTTGCAATGCAAAAGAAAGTGAAAAACAAAATTACCCTTCGAACGAATCCGCAGTTTCATGGAAAACAGTTCATTAGTTTTTGCGTAATCCAAACAAACAAACTAAAAAAAGTACGGGGGGCAAAACACAACCTCCTTGGTGGAAGTAACAACGTAAAG
>NC_047161.1:12285043-12310043 GCF_009819705.1 Hippoglossus hippoglossus
GGATGGAAAGAAATCAGTAGAATTGTTGTTTAAATTGTCATTTACTTACTTGTCGAGTGCCTGGAAGGGTGCGTTTGATTTATTGTTCCCATCTCTGCCAAATTTGTGGACAGCCACACTATTCAAGAAGGACAGAAATCAACAACAACAACAATATAAATAGTTTGATGATGTAAAAATGTAACTAACTAATTTCTTTTTAACCCTCAGTGTTGAAATTCAGGCTTGTTATGATTATTAAATGATGAAATTATGGGAAAATAAAGAGTAATTTTCATTTTCTGGCTGCCGGACTCGTGGAAATAAACAAGGTGCCAGTAATGCTCTGATCTAGTGGCCAAGTGGGCCAGTGGTGAGAAAGAAGCTGCCACTGGACACTGTACAGTTTTCATACTTGGCTGTGACAGGCAGCAAAGATGAATTTTCTGCCTTTGCTTTGCATGCAGTTGCGCCATAAGTCATGTGCGAAGGGTCCCGTGACACATATTAAAACATTTCTGTGGATTTTCATTAGAGGAGCGTGTTATTATTCAGGATCTGGGAATTCCCTTTCCTTTGAGGGGCACCGCAGGAATGCGTCTGTCTCTTATCCCACATAACCCATGTTTGTATGTGGCCAGGCGGAATACCTGCGTGTATGTACAGTATGTGCGTGTGTATGTGTAAACACAGACACACCGCACACGCCTCACGTACACCTTGAGCAAGCTGCCGTTGCTTACCTAAGATTCCCTCGAGGTTTGCCTTCAACCCACCAATCACAGCGATCCCCAACTGCTGTAACACACACACACACACACGCTCGCTGTGGATTCACACACAAGCGTTTGCCCCCGCAGTTCAAAAAGGCCGTCGCACAGAAGTCTGCTGATGTTTTTACACTCAGCGGTGCAAATACTGTGGTTAGTAAAAACATTTGGAGTCAGCCAGAGTGTGAAGACGTCGTGACAGCCGGGAGTGGGGGCTCATAATTGTGCAGAACTTGAACCGTCTTGCTCTCTTGACCCTCAAACCAGCGTCTGCGAAGTGATTGGACGGAGCATAATCATTCCACACTCGAGTTAATTGAATGGCTGCGTCACTGTCGGTTCAGGTGATTGTTTATGAGCGTGGATAATCGTTTCAGACGAGCGTGTGTAGATCCTTTGGGAAAAGAGGTGTGTTTGTAAGTCAAAGCTTCAGAAACGTTTTATCACAATTTCTAATTCTAGGACAACGTCTCAGTCCTCACAGTGTGTGGTTATTAAATCTGCTACGAAGCTAACGCGGTGCCTGTGACGCACATGCAGCTGAGACGGTTCCACTCCTGCTGCTCCTGCAGACGAGAGGTGGTTTGGAACCTTCTGGAAAAACGAGTGATGAGAGGTTTTCTGTCACACTCACAACCTCTGTAACGTTTGGAATTTAGAGAGAGCAAAAACGTATGTGTTAAAGATTGTTGCACTGGATTCCAAACCTTTTAATTAAGTAAAAGTACAAATAAACATTTCTACTTGAGTAAAAGTATTTGCTTTTAAATTTACTTACAGTATTAAAAGTAAAAGTATTTACCAAGTATTGCCTATTTCCTAATTCACAACATTATTAACTGTGCTTACTGTTTGATTTAATATAAAAATAGCACAGACTGTTATATATGTCTAATGTTTCCTGCCCGCTCTGATTGGATCAGTGGATCAATTTCCTTCTTGTTATTGATTACATTTGTAAAAATGTAGTGGAGTAGAAAGTTCATATATTTGCTGATATACGTGTAAAGTACCTGAAAATAAATCTAATTAAGTACAGATACATGAAGAATGTACCTAAGTACAGTATTGAAGTAAATGTGCCTCACCCTAGTGCTGGATTGTAATTTATTTATTTATAGTTTGTAATTGAAACATTTTTTGCATCAATATCCTGAGAATGAACACTTCACCGACCTTGAGACGTGGCGGACCAATCAAACGTCATGTCAACAAATCGCCATCCTACTTTGATGGTGACGACCAGTTTCCTGTGCATCAGCGATGGTTTTCCAGTTCAAACGAGCCAGAAAATCGCCGGCTTCACAGCTCAGGGAAGATAATTACAAGCAGTTACTTCACACGCGGCGCCACAAGGATTAAACTCCTTCATTTTGAGATTAACTTTAAGACTTGTTGCTGCAGATTATTTACCTAAATCACGTCATTTAAGAACGGTAGATTATGGACAGATGACAGTAAAACAGTAGTTTACATTTTGAGCAGTCGGTGGAAAGGAAGAGGGCGTTATTCACCTTATGTAAACTCCTACGTTATCTATTATTTTGACTTAAAACCGAGCACTGACGCATTTCACATCTTTAGCTCGAAATGACACACAGAAGGAAGGTAGACTATCAAAATAAACGGCTGTTTAACGGATAACAAGTTGACGTGAAACACTGTGGAGTCAGAGGAGCGAAGTCAAACTGAAATGGGACTAAAACAAGGGGAGAGTGAAGTGTGTGTGTGTGTGTGTGGGGGGGGGGGGGGTTGACATAAACAGAGATCACTCAGCTGATCGAATGTAGAGACATTAGGGTGGAGAAAAATGACCTCTGGTGTCACCTCGTCAGCTGGAAAACAGGTTCAATCGAGGCTTGAAATTGGCATGGCTCTGTTTGTGTGTGTGTGTGTGTGTGTGTGTGTGTGTGTGCGTGCGTGCGTGTGCGTGCGTGCGTGCAGCACTACCTATCTGCAGGTCTCTCAGACCTTCGGAACAACCGCGGAGCGAGAGAGCAAAGGTGAAGGAGGAAAAAAAAAGAAAGAGAGAGACAACATTCCTTCATTTGCTTTTCCAGCCAACCTGTCTCCTGTCCTCCACCCCTCCCTCTCTACCTGTCAGGAATGCAGTTAGTGAGCCTGTGGAATCCTAACAGTGGGTCTGAGGGATGGGGATGCACACGCACACAGACACACACACGACACACACACACACATATGCATATTGGGCTGTTTTCCCATTATAAATAATAATGTGAACATCATTTTAAAACACTTACTCTAATATGTTCCATAACCTCGGATCTTGAGATAAATTGACCAAATAATTAATATTAATGAAATATTTTAATTTCCTTTGAGTTTATATATATATATATATATTTATTTTTTTTATCATCCTCCTGTTTTTGGTCTCCATAACTTCAGACTGATAAATTGTCTAGATTAATATAATCGGCCGACATCATATTATCACACATCACTATTAGTGTTTCTTTTTGCCAATGGGTAATAAAAAGTTAGAGTTAGTCCAGAGATCACTGACAAGTGTATTTTCTAATTCTTTTAAAAATTGATATTGGTATTGACCTAAAAAAATGCAGTGTTGGTCGGGCCATACACGCACACACGCACACGCACACGCACACACACACACACACACACATCCTTTTCGTAGAGCCCCTTCCTCCATGTCCATTGTCCACCCCTCCTTTTCCTCCCGTTTCCCATCTCTTCCCATCCCTCCCTCTCTCTCTCTCTCTCTCCCTCCCTCCCTCTCTCAGACAGCTGTTGTGTTGAGGTTACAGTACACCTTGTGGAGGGGCCCTCCCTTTCATCTCTCCCAGCGGTTTTATGGCGCTGTGTGAATGTGCGAGGCTTTTTAATTAGGCTCTGCACCCAGACAGGCCCCAAGGCTGAGGCAGCGCCACTCTGTCTGAAGCTCGCTCACTCCCTCGCTCCATTCCTTCCTTCTCTCTCCTTCTCTCTCTCGCTCTGTCTTTCTTTTCTTTCTAGTGTGCCACCTACTGTAATCCTCAATTCTCTCTATTTTCCTCTCCACTGCTTGTTATCTTACACAGATTATAACTTCTTTTTTCTCTGTTTCAGCAAAACAAGCCTCTGTACTCGTTTGAGGACAACGCAGACTACGTGTATGATGTCATGTGGTCACCTGTGCACCCCGCCATCTTCGCCGCCGTGGATGGCATGGGTCGCTTGGACCTGTGGAACCTCAACAATGACACTGAGGTAGGTGTAGGTGTGTGTGTGAGTGTACCTGTGGTTGGCTATTGGTCATTATGAGTGTTTTGTTTTTGTGAGTTGATGTGTGTGTGTGTGTGTGTGTGTGTGTGTGTGTGTGTGTGTGTGTTTGGCGTCCTCAGGGCCTGTTACTGGGCCTCAGCCCCGAACCGCACAACCAAACACCCTCCCATTAGCCCCACCCCCCGCCACCAACCCTTCCACATCCCTTCCTCCACACATACACACACACACACACGATATTCAAGATTCCCCTGTGGGCGTTTCCCACAGACCTCGCTTTAAATCACGCTCTGTGACAGCTCCTCATCCCGGCTCCCAGCCAATCCTGCGAACATTCCTGCAACCTCTGTCCAACGTTCAGGCAACCTCAGGACCCTACCTCCCCCGTCCCATCGTCCCTCCCTCACTGCGTCCCATCAGTGAAGCGCACAGATGTGCAGGAGACCACGAGCCCCAGCCCTCAGTCCGCAGTCCCAGGCTGGAGATGGAAATAATCAAAGGAGAAAGTTCAGGACAGAGGTTGAGAACCTCAGAGCTGTGGGGCAACATTTATTTTAAGATGAGAGCCTTTATGGTCAGTAAATAACAGATCATCGTATTCTTCAGTTTGTGTGGAGGATGTTAAATAGTAAATAAAAACATAAATAAAACATATCAACACTCTATCTGAGATCAGATACCATGTAAAAAAATCCTGACCCATACTGCATTCCTCCACTAGGTTTTGTAGATCCGTCCTGTAGTGTTTGCATAAACTGCGTGAAACATACAAACCAACAAGCAAAAAGGACAGGGTGAAGGTGAGGGGCAAAATAAAGGTGTCTGATTTTATTCAAAATAAATAAAACCTTTTTTGTGAGGACTGATTTATTCAAGTAAACACGGATTCACTCTGTCCACTATTAGACAGGATTAAGTCTTTGATTTAACTTCTAGAAATCATGTCTCCTTTTGTAGTGTATTGATTTAAAGCATGAGCTTTAAAGGGGACATAGCATGCCCATTTTACCACAAGTTGATATGGTTCCTTGGGGTCTTAATGAAATGTCTGTAACATACTTTGGTCAAAATACCACAAGGATCATATAAAACAGCTCCTTTTTACCCTGTATAAAACAGCCCTCCACAGAGTGACCTGTTTTGAGTGCCTGTTCCTTTAAATGCTAATGAGCCAGCTCCCCCCTCCCCCCTCTCCCCCCATGATTTTAAACGATATAAATTACATATTTTATATGATATAAATTATCAAATATGCATCCCATACTTTGTATTCCCCTTCTGTTGTCCTGGAGTTTTAATTTTCCCAATCACATAATTAAATGTCCCCCTCTGCCCATCCACTACAAGCACACAAGCAGCCAGACAGAGAGAGAAAGAGAGGTGGGGGGGGGGGGGGGGGGGGGCTATGAAGACCATCATTTACCCCGAACCCCGACATTCAACGGGTACAACAACAAGCAGAGAAAGCAGAATCGCGGGCTGACCTTATATATACAGTCTATGGGGCTGACCAGCGGAGAAATGCTCGTCCCGTGTGAACAGCCAGGCGGCTGCGTGCTGGAGAACGGCGCTGCGCTGCCTCGCTGCGGCGCTTCCGCGTCCGTTGTACCCCGGCGTAACTACTGTAACCCGGCGTACAGTAGAGCTGAACACTGCGGAAGTCTTCCACACAGCTGGCAGTGTGGAAGACCGCTGCGAGGCAGCGCAGCGCCGTTCTCAAGCGCGCAGCCGCCTGGCTGTTCACACGGGACGAGCATTTCTCCGCTGGTCAGCCCGCGATTCACTCACATGTGGCATTTGTCTGGATCGTTGGGACTGGGAGGCTGCAGCAGTTGCTCGGGAGCGACCGCTCGCTCTCATGTAGGGAGACTTCCAGTTCCTTGTTACGACACAAAACCCAGGAAGCGCAATCGAGTCGCTCAAGCATGACGTTTCTGACTTAGAGGAACTATAACAAAACGCGCGAGTGTTTTTTTCCCAGAGTTTTTGGGTTGGTAGACATGCCAGATACCCACATTAACCTGTAGAAGCACTAACAAAGTGGAATTTGCATGCTATGTCCCCTTTAAACACTTTATTGGCCAAGGATAGATGAGTAGATCAAAAACTCGAATTGAGTCTTGAAACATATTTCTCTGATCTAAATGCAGTGAAAGGAAAAGTTTCTGTCTTGTATTTTATTTTTTATTTTAACAAACAGATACATGATTGTGTTGATTAAAGAAAATAAGACAGATCTTGCTAGTTTTCCCCCTTATTTTCAGTCTTTATGCTAAGCTAAGCTAAGCAGCTTCACATGTAACCACACGAACATGAATGTGAACTCAGTCGTCTCTCGACTCTCAGCAGGAGCGCAGATATAATGAACAGCTCAAAATGTCGAACTGTTCCTTTAAGAGGAAAAGTTGCATTACAGTGAAGATTCAGCCGTGAGTCTGTGAACGACACTTTACTCCAACTCTCGTGGAGGAGGAGGAGGTACCAGACCTTTGATCACTCAGGTAAAAGTAGGGATAAAAGCATCCTCCATCCCCCTCCGCTCTTGGTTTCCATGGAGACAACACCCAAGGTACCTTCAGCCCTAATACACGTCTGCATCTCTACACATGTTCTCCTCCCTCTCTCACAGATGCTCTTTTGCTCTCGCTCGCCTCATGCTCCCGCAGCCCCCTTCGCACTGTACACAAATTGATCAGCGGAGATTTTGAGGGTGAAATCACTTCCATTGTCTCGTCTAATCTCTTTTCTTCTTGTTTTAACCCCATCGCGCTCAGTCGCTGATCCCATCACCAGCGCTGTGTCGTCCCTCTGTGCCACAGATGGCAATTTTCCCATGCTTCCCTCAACAGCGGCCTTTTCACTGACAGAGGAAGAGTTCATTATCCACGGCCTAACTCGGCTAACAATGCGCTTTATGAGAAACATTTGCTCAGACACACACAGACACACACACACAAACGGATGTACCAAACACACACGCACACACATAAACATAAACACACATCCAGTCACACACAGGCAGTCTAATAGCAACAGACTTCCATTGTTGACATCATATTAAAAACACACAGTCATAATGACATTAACGGAGCAGTGCAGCGCGCCTGGTTCTCATTTCCACCAACACACACTCACGATAACACACACACACACACACGCACGCACAGGCAATACACATACAGTAGGGATCCATTGGAGCGGAGCAGTGGAAGCTAGCAGACTAATGGCAGCCAGTCTGTGGTTAGCGCTGCTTTAAATACGCAGGAGCTCGGCGTGTGAGGCGAGCTGATGCCAGGGCCTCTGTCTCCACTGGTGACATGTGTCAGACTCGCCTGCCACATGTCAGGAACAGTTTATGGAAACGCTGCAGATGGCTTTAGGTTTTTCAAGGTGCAACACGAGCGCCGCTGTTTACTGAAAAGAGCTCCGGGCTCGGCCACAACAGCAAACACGAAGCCAGTTATTATGTTCCATACAGTAAATATAGTCGCGCGTTGAAGGAGAAGTTGTGAATTTGACGGCCATGTTTGTTTGACTTCTGCCCTTTTTTAGGTCGTAAATTTGTTCTGTCAGTTACACTGTAATAGAATCATTTCCCAACAAACTTAAAGGAGAATAGTTTAAACAACATTTAGGTCATTAAATAAAAAGTCACTGGGACTGAGACATGTAAGTGTAGATGGGTTTTTTTTCCCAGTGCATTTTGCTTGGGGGAGGTGGTTGTTTTTAGATGCAACTGTTTTGAAACTAACCCACAAATTCACTCATTCACTCTTGGCAAACTGCAGAGATCATAAATAAAATCTAAAATACCAAACATACTGGACGAGCAGCTGTAAACAAGAAGAGAAAACTACAGCCGGGACAGCGGCTGCCTGCAGGGGGCAGACTGGAGCTGACATCGCTTTGAGTTGTTGGGAAATTTCATAACGGTTTATGCGCCTTCAGAAAGATTCACACAGTGTTTACACTTATTTACTTAAGTGACGTTACACAGTGTGATGCAGCTTATGAAAGTGAAGAAAGAATATACTTAACTTATACTTGTAATAACCACTCAATACTTGTAATAACCACAACCCTAACTTAATGTTGATATCTAAATACCACAGTATTTAAGGCCCCCACCAAATTGAGATGATTCAAGCATATACTATATAAAAAAATCTATGTACATTTCTCACGATCACTTGCTCCATGTTGATCATCTGTGAATCAATCTGAAGCAGGAGTAAAATTGATGAGATTTTCTAATCTTACAACCTCCCCAGTTTTCAACACGTTCATGTATATTGTGCAGTTTTGTCCATGACATGTTTTGATTGAGATATTTTCTGTTTGTTGAACCAGGTACCGACAGCTAGTGTGACCATTGAAGGCGCGTCGGCCCTCAACAGGGTCCGCTGGGCCTCAGGAGGGAGGGAGGTGGCTGTGGGCGACTCAGAGGGACGAGTGTGGATCTACGATACTGGAGAGGTACAGATGATGATGATGATGATGATGATGATGATGATGATAACCATGAACACTTATTAAATTCACCGTAAAGCAGAAACATACCTATGTCTCTTAGCAGAATCTTTTTATGGTATCCAAAAAAAGAGCAGGGTGAGCGCTCCTTGCTTTAAAGGTATAGATTAATCATTTCAGAATAATAAGTGTGACATTTGAAATAGTGCTGAACTCACAATTAAACATTTTAAATCCTGGGTGCATGAGTGAAGTACAGAGATCACAATTTATTGTAGTTTCAGTAGAATGAAAGATTTTAGTCGCTGAAATTGGAATTCGTGTTCTCGCTAAACAGTTACATCTCCTCCCCTTCTCCTGATTTTACCAAAATAAAGTATGAGAAACATGCAGCGAATAGAGAAATCATGTACGTTACAGTGACTGAATCAGGTTTTTATATATTCCTGCACTTGCTGAGTTTACATAACACGAACTGTACTTAAGTGTTTTCATGTATATGTGGTCGACTGCGTTTGTTGAACCACGTGAACTGAAAGAGTAGAAATAAGTGCATTTTTAACTGCAAAACCTCCACATGCACCACAACCAACCATTTTAGGTCTTGTCGGCCTGTATGTTTACCCAACTGACAGCATTGCCATGGACGTATGGGATTTTTTTTCCCTCTCTCTGTAAAACAGCCTCCACATGACTTTGCCATCACCACAAAGGCGGCCAACCTCCCTGCCGGAGCCCGTTACGCTCTCTCATGGTCGGAGGGCTCTGGTTAGGATCCCCATGTGAGGGGAACGTCGGCCTAGCCGCTCGGCTAATTTTAGTTTCTTGGAGAGAGGCTCAGCTGAGCCGGTGGCCTCCACGCTGGGTGGATGGTAGCGGAGAGTCAGAAGTGAAGCGGGGTTGAAAGGTTTTATGGCTCCAAAAGAGGGCGTGTGTTTGTGGCGGTGGCGATGGGGGTATTTTCTTCACTGCTAACCCCCGCTACGGAGCTAAAACTAGGAACAGCGTGTGCGAGAAAAAAAAAAAGAGATGCCTGCAATTCCATCCAGGAAAATTTAAAATACATACTTTTATTTCAGTATTATTTACTCAGTACACATTAGATTTAGGTCGTTTATGAGGTGGGAGCAGGAGTGTTTTGATTAGACCTTGGGCTTCAGATCAGATCAGGGTCGTCTGATGACATGAAAATGTTCCGGACCTGCAGCGTTTCTTTCACATTGGAGCCTCTGGTCTGTTAAAACGCTGCTGGTGCTGACGTCGCTCAGGCACCGTGCAGACCATGTTCTGGCAGAGCCCCCTGCTGCGGTCGGCCCAGCTCTGTGGGGGGTTGGAGGGGAGTGGGAGGGAGTGTGGGGGGGGTTCCAAAATGGCTGCCTCCTCCCTCCTCCTGGTTCCTGTTTAATTACAGCCTGGCCGTGCAGAGCGGTTGCAGACAGCCTGGGTGGCGGCCGCGGCTTCTGTCCCACTCCCTCTGACTCCCATAGCGCTCGGCTCCAGCGAGAGACACTTAGAGCAACGACGCTCAGTCTGACAAGTCCTTCATTAGCGCTTTGGTCTCTGCAGCTCAGACTGTTCAGCCATGCTAGCAGCTCGGCTCCAGGGATGGTGGTGTCGCTCTGTGGAGCCTCACCACCGATGCCAAACTCTGCACAGCAGTTAATGACACTAAGCAGTAAGATTTTACAAGTCTGGGAAATGATCATAGCGTCAACTAGTTTCTCTGTTGTTAAAGTTACAAAATCATCAACCAGGAATGTGCATTTGCATGAGTTTGACTGGACACATTGCATTGTGGGAGGAGTGGAGTCTGGTACAGCCCTCACATTATTGTTGATATCCATTTATTGTCTCCTGTGACATTAATAACTAGAATGTGACTCAGTAGCATTTCTCCACCAAGACCCACCAGTCCTCTTGTGAAATTTTAATTCACTAGATCCAGATGTTTATTTGGATCTGCACCAAAAATTATATTCTGGAAAATCTGAAAATGTCAGAAACTAAATGTTAAAGAAAATTATTTAAAAACTATTCCTAGATCCGGCCCTTTGTCCCTATCGATGTCCCATCTTTCTACCAAGTTTCATATAGATATAAAGTCTTTGCGTTATCCTGCTGATAAACAGACTGAATAACTAGAAAGGCACAACATTTACAAGAACATAATCTTTTATTTGGATCTGCCCCCAAATTGAACACACTCAAATACCTTCTTTTTTTTAATCAACATCCATAAATTATTCTCTGGGAAACAAAGAGGATGTTGAATAACATCTTGCATCTTTAAGAGAAAAAATCCTGGATCCTTCCCCTGATCGAGATCCAAACCAAAATTTGGTGGATTCCTCCCTGATCCGTTCTGCACCCTTCCAGTTTTGTGGGAATCCTTCTTCTAGTTTTTGTTTAATCTTGCTGATAAACGAACAAACATAACCTCCTTGGCATCATGAATAAAACCGTCTTCTTAGCATCTTCAGTGGTGATTCTCTGACAACAAGCAGTGACAGTGGTTCTATAACCAAACAATCATCCAGGTGTGATGTTTGCATCCAGTGCTTGATGCCACTTACCTGTGTTCCTGTGCTGCTTCTTCCAGCTGTCCGTGGCCCACCCAGATGACTGGGGCCGCTTCGCCCGCACCCTGATGGAGATCCGGGCCAACCGGGCCGACGGCGAGGAGGAGGGTCCTGTGGAGCTGGCTTCATAGGAGAGCACTCAGACCAAAGCGCAGCCAATCAGAGACCCGGTGTGCTTCTCTTGGTGTCACTGTAGCATGTGCTTCTCACTCCGTTTTATCATGTTTCTCCACCTTTGTGTTCATGTTCCCGTCCGCTGTATTGTTGCATTTGCTCTCCTGTAAATGCAAACTGTCTCTAATGGGTAAACTGTTGATCTCCACACTTATTTATTCGTTTGACGACTCAATGTGATGTGTGGCTTGAGGCCGGTGAGCCTGCAGTATTTACGAAGTGGCCGTCTTATAGCCTTACGGAGATGTGTGTACTGTAACGACGCTTTGCACTAAAATAAAGCAGGGTCCATAGACTAGTCATGTATTGTTTACAAAATGTCACGTTCACGTTCTGTTGTTCTTCTCTCTCTCTCTCTCTCTGTATCGAGCCTGCATGCGACACATTCCTGAAATATTCCAGTTAGCGTGGAGGCGTTTTCACGCGTTGTGGCTGCTTTGTGTCAGAAACGGAATCGCGTGTGGTTCGAGCACTTTTTTCTCTTTTGTTCTGATTGAGACGTAAATTCTGTGACGGTTGACAAAAGGTGCAGTGTGTTGTAACGCAGAGTGCTCGCTGTGAATGTTCACCATTAAAGCAAAGCTGAGGTACTCATGTCTTTCTTTCGAATCATAAAAGATGAACAACGTATTTCCACCTCCTCCCACTATCCAGAAACAAAGCCAAAATATCCCTGGTGCGAACGCCATCTTGGGGCGATGATGTCATTTGGAGACGGATTCTGCCCATCTTGTCCCATCCACTAACTGGGTTTATGACCTATACTGGAACCAGCCAACAGGGGGCGATCAAGGCACTTTGGCTTCACTTTTTGGAGCCATCATGTCGTCCGTCTTTATAAACGGTCCAAGGCTCAAACAACGTGAATGAAAACACCGGCACATGTTCAGTTTACCAATATAAGTTTGTCTTTACTCACATGTTGCTGCCATACATACAGTAAGGCACGTTTATTATTACTCACCATATGTAACTCTACTTTCTCTGCACAGTTTGAGATACTCCTGACACACTCCAGAGGTGCAGATGGTGCCAGCTCTCTCGCTCTCTCTCTCTCTCTGATATTTACACATCTGTACACGTTTAGACCTGAAACCAAACATCTCACAACAGTAAACATTGTGTACATTACACTGTCTTTACATTCAAGTACTTTTTGGTAAAATTCTTCAAGATACATCGGATCAAATGTGCAACTCAGGACCAGAAGAGCCGTATAGATATGAAAATATGTCTCTGGATATCTCGTATATACACAAGTGCCACATGTATGACTAAATGTGTTTTTAGCTATGTGATCGTATGAGGAATGTGCTTTTGTGTGGAAAGCAACAACAGGAAGACACTGGAAAAAGCTGCAACTGTTTGTAGTTGTTGATACTGTTGTCCAAAGCAGTTAAGTTATATTTAAACTATATATATATACAGTATATTTAACATCTATCAATTTAGATATATATTTGTGAGAAAACGATAAATAACTTTAAATTAGTAACTTAAAATACTATGAACAAAATATGTGAGTCCTCTCTTTCACTCCCCCCCCCCAATCATTGACTGACAAAGTGAGCAAACTCAAGGGGCATTTGCTGCTTCTGCTGCTGCTTCTGCTTCTGCTGCTGCTGCCGCCACCGTGTAGCGTGGGAGATGGAGTCCAAACTTGCTTTCAATGCCAGCGAACGTGGCCACGGCCAACCTGAAGCCTCCGATGTGGTCAGGGTTGGGCGCCGGCAGGCTGATCCGAGACTTCGGGGTGGGCTCCAGGCCAGCCGGCTTTCTGCGGTGGGGAGTGAGGAGGTGGGGTAGAGGGGTGCGGAGGAAGAAGCCAGGGGAACAGTGAAACAGGCAATGAGTAAAAACTGTTCCAACAACATACGTCCAAGAGGTAATTTGAACCAAACAGGCGAAAGTGAGTCTACAGACGGGAGTTTTATTGTCGTTATTATTAAATCTCAAATTACATTGATCCCATTAAATAAATGTCTTAATAGAAAATCAAAAGTGGAAGATTTGTCCCTTCGAGCTGTAGTGAATTCTCTGAATGTTCTGATCCGCTGCCAACATGTCACGGACACATGAAGTCGCCCCAAACCGCTGCACTGAATATTCACTGGATCTGCAGTTGATTTGGTTTCACTCTGAGGCTTCTGGGAGAAACAGGCAGCTTCATGTAAAAGCAATGAGCCGTCCAGCCCGTACATGCGTGTGCAGCCCAGCTGTCTGTTAATGGGAGCATTTTCTTTGTCATTATTTTGAGAAGTGCACCGCCTCTTGTTCCCCCACCGCTCCTCTTAAACTGGAGAGAACCGGAGAATTATTCCTGAGAGTGACCTATTTCCAGGAGGAGAAGGAGCTTGTTTCAGTCCCAGAAGTGGCAAGAGCACATGCACAAGTCAAATGGGAGCTGTCGGCCCTGATCACGGGGCGGTAAAAACCCAAATTTGAGAAAATTGTCACATCCAGAGTCTCTGAGTGAGGGCTTCGGTCTGTCAGCTCATGTGCTCGGAAATTATTTTTGGTCTCGTGGCATTTCTTTTTCCCCTGGCGAGAGAGAGAGGAGGGGAGGCCGCCACCGACCGCAGAGAAGAACCCTGCTGCTCAAGGAGGTTTAATAACCAGATGAACTGATGAACATGTCGTGTGAGTGAAGCAGAGAGAGAGAGACTCACTGTCCGCCGAAGTCGATGTAGAGCCAGCGCTGCAGGAGCTCATAGGTCACCAGAGTCACTCCGAACTGAGGCGAGGACCGACACACTCGGGCTGCCGGAGCAAGTGAGAGACGACTTGAATCAAGTTCACATCGTAATCTACACAAGTACATGATCGAGGGCTCAGTTTCACAAGTGGCCAAATTAAATCAGAGGCTCTTCAACCAAATTAAATATATATATATATATATATATATATATATATTTAAATATTGAATTATTTTCTTCATTTTCAGTATTTACATTTAAATAAGTTAACCAGATGAATTATGATTCAACTGGTTATTGCACTTACCATAATAATGGTATTATAAAACATTAGATTGTGCTAACGACTCTAACAGGATAAGCAGGATAGACTGTTGGTTGGATGGATGATGGATAGTTCACCCCTCTCACACGGGATGACAAAGCACTACTATTCATTACTGATTTAAAAACTAATGCAACTTAACATTATTAACACTTAAATAAAACCAAACAAAAAACAACATCAGGTACAAGGTTAAATGTTTTTCTATAGACCTTGACTAAATTTCGTGGGAATCAGTTTTCCGTAATCCTGTTAACAAACAAACAAACAAACAAACAAACAAACAAACGCAGATGAAAACATAACCTCGTCGGCGGAGGTAATGATATTTTTGTGAAATAAAATCGCGGCTTTATCTTGGACTGATGTTCAATCCTCGCATCTTTTTAGAAGAATATTACCCATAAATATACAGATAACATCTTTCCTTCTTTCCGAATAAGTTAGAAAAGTGTTTAAAGAAAAAATATTTAAAGAGATTCTAGTGAGAAAATCTGGAACTAAAACTTTAAAAGTCCCATTCACTGCAGCTCCTCTTTTTGACTTCTTGAATGTACTGTACCTCCAGCTCCTTTCCAGAAAGCGCGGGGCCCCTCTTCTCGGAGGATCTTCCAGAAGCAGTCCACCAGGCCGCTGTAGGTGGTCTGACCGGCACGTGCCGCCACCTGTAGCCTGGTCTTGATCACATCGGCGGGGGTCACCAGAGAGGCCGCGGGCATGCCTGGAAAGAAACAAAAATACAAGAGCTGTTGAGTCGCGTGATTTTTTTTTTTTCTTTTCTTAACAGTCGCATGTGTTTGATTCTAAATAGAGCACATATTTAAAATCAGCCCCAACCAAATGAGATGATTTGTGTGAAGCAGCCATCAGCGACTGGCTGAGATCTTGCACATCGTCCTAACAGCGTCTGATAGAGTGGTTTCACCGTCCTTTGTTCCCTCTTTTAAAACACCTAATCTTCCAGCTTGACCGTCTTGCTGCAAGTCGGCTGCATACATACACTGTACACAAGTGGGGGCCAATTTCCATCAGTTCACCATCAACCAATCCATATCACCAGCAGGGCCATTATTTAATCTCTTCCTTTTTCCTTCCTCTCCTCCCTCTCCCACCCTTCTTACAGCTGTTTGAAAGGGGCCAGACAATGGACGGTAATGACGGCAATGCACACTGTGCCACACGCACCACCGAAAGTGACTGGCTGACTAAACCCCCACCCCCGACCCCACACCACCACACACACACTAACACACACACACACACACTCCAGCCACTTCAGCCATGAATGTGCTCAATCATTGATGGCTTGGTCATTACCATCAACTGCCCTCTTGACAATTTGCACTGACTTCTTGGTATTTGTAACGGCAAAACGAGCTATTCAGCGAGCCTGATCAACTCAGCGCTAGGTTGCACCCAGAGGAGACTGACCACCTGCCCTGAACTGAGCAGAGGAGACAAGAGGAGACGGGAGGAGAGGAGACGAGAGGAGACGAGGACATGTGGAGCAGAACTATTAATGGAAACAAATGATCGGAAGATGTAGAAACTCTGACCTTATTGAAAATTGCAAATTTGAACTGCAGAATAATGGCAGAGTGGTGAACTTCATTAAAACCCAATAATTCTGTCTTTATAACTGATGTAAGGACTTTGTGTTGTTACTGGATCCTTAAACCTCAATCACTGAACATGTAGAACAAAGTAATTTCCTTGGATGAATTTATGAGTATTTCCTTAAAAATCAATCTGCAGATTATTTACTCCTCTTAATCTTTTGATTTATAGAAGCTACTACCTACGATCATAAACTTGCTTTACAATCTGTACAGCGCACAACAGCTTCTACATTAGAGGAGGGATTTCATTTATAGATGCCATGTGTCCAGAAACAGACAGAATTTTGTTTTTGTTTTTAGGTGACAATATCACTACATCAGAATCTATGTGTGCATGCTAGCCAGTCATCCTTCATGTTCCCGCTTTTAACTTGTAAAAACTTTGCTCCATAGCACCTCTGGTGGTGAAAAGGTGCCTTTAAAGGTCCAGTGTGTAAGATTTAGGTGAAAGGGATCTATTGGCAGAAATTGAATATAAAATAATACTAATGATGTTTTCACTAGTGTATAATCATCTAAATGGTACGTATTGTTCTTTTCTTTACCCTAGAATGGGCTCTTTATATTTAAATACTTTATATTTACATCTGGAGCGGGTCCTCTCTACGGAGGCCGCCATGTTTTTTGCCCAAACTGGACAAACTAAACACGTTTTGATTTTTTTGACAACTGAAGGCTACCACAGGTTCTCTTTCATGTTTGGAAGGGGAGGGTGAGGTGAGGGGTGTTCAGCTGCAACATTCAACTTCACCACTAGATGTTACTAAATTCTACACACTGAACCTTAAACATTGACAGAAAATTGAGGATCAAAATGTTTGGCAATTTTGCTTGAAAAGTAATGTTTGAACGATCATAAAAAAAAAATATTACTTTAATCTAGTTAAAATAATGGGTTGACCAAAATAGAAGAAATCATTCTCATCTATATTCATTCTTCAGTCTTCCTCAGAACCCACAGATAATACGACCAAAAGCTCCCCCCCCCCCACTACTCACATTCGCCAATAAAGAGCTAATGCCACTCGGAGATGTCCAACACTGTTCTTCACAGAGCAGAGTAATGCCTCGCTAAATAATGCTGTGCAAACTGAGCGTGTAATTCAATTTCCTGCGCTGCCTGTAAAAGACTAATTGCCAGAATGCTGCAACCGCTGATAAATATATACGTGACAGAGGGATGATAAACGTGTCGCAGCAACGAAAAAAATAAAGAAATCATGAGGCTCCTTGCTGCTCGGAGTCTCTGGGCCATGGCTGCCAGTCCTGTGGTGAGAAACCGGAGTAAAAATGGAGGAGGGACGCTGGATTTATGAGTTTTTCCGTGTTGTGCCGTGCGCCTTTGCGTCAAGAGGCGAGTGCTGCTGACACATCTCGGAGGACTCAAAACAAATATTGAGTCTTTCATGCAAATGTTGTAAAGCTTCTTGACTTGGCCAGAGAGCATTGAGCTGTTATAAGTGTTTTCTTAAGGATAAATCCAATATTAAGACTCGGCTTTGGATGGATCATATTTTCATGCAGGGGATAAAGTTGTTAAGTCATTGGATGTTTTGGTCTCCTTGCTCACGGCACCAAACTAAAGCTTACACAGATCGGACTGTACACATGCATGCAGTGTGAACATGTATAAAGTATGCACGAGCATGTTTGTGCAGGGGTGTGTTCTTTCTTTACATGCGTGTGTGTATGTGCATGTACAATATATTAGGGTTGGAAAGCCTCCCTGCCGGCCTGCTTGGCAAGCATGTGAGGCGCTTCCCTGCAGCGGAGCTCCGAAGCCCCAGTCCCCAATCACCGAGCAGCGCTCTAATTAGCAGCTACCGCCATGGAGCCTGCGGTCAGAGGCTGCCTGGCTTTCAAACTCCGGGCTCCGCTACTGTTACTGCAGGCGTGTGGAGGTCTGAGGAGAAAGCACAGGGGGACCTGCTTTGCAGACTTTGCACACAACTTGTCAGCGCCAGAGATTTTATTTAATTAAGTTCGAGGCTCTGCACATTGTGTCAGCGACTGGAGCTGACTTTTGTGGCTCAATGTGGATTTTCAGATATATATAAAAATAATGTCATGGGGACACTCTACAAGGCAAAGTTATTGAAATGAAATTATATAGACTCTAAACCAGCTACAGAGAATAGCATTGTCAAACAACTGCACTTGGCATCATGAGATATTTTAAAACAACCAGCAATATTTTCTCTCCTCATTCTAATACTGTTTGATTATCGATGCTCTTTTTTCCACAGATTTTAAATCTATTTTCCACACTACAGAGAGTCCAGGGAGTGCTGTGCCACTTCAACTGAGACGGTGACTCTCAGTGAGAAAATGAATGTTACTCATCGTAGAAACATCACATTTTATAATAACATAGATTGTATTCCATTTAGGCAAAACATGATCCATCTCATAGAGTCAGTAACAGCCCAAGTGCATCTATTTTCCTCATGGACAAAGAGAAGTCATCCTACAATTTGATATTATTGTCTTAATCTGACAAAGCCATAAATATTTTCAAACTGTTTCAGGTTCGATGCTACCTGCAAGAATCAAATTATAATTAGTATATGCTCCTATAGCCTCCTTGCATAGAACAGCCTGTAGTACAGAAATGTATTATGTTTACTTGTCGTTCCGGGTCTAAAGATTACCAGAATAAAAAACAAGGAATATTTACTTTTAATATTTTAAAAGAAAAAACACAGTGAGTAATTTTCCTGCTTTCATTTCTTCTTATTATTGTGTGTACTCACAATTATGTGTTCATACATAAACTGTGTGTACATACATATGCAAAAACTACTGAACTGATTTCCATAATGTTTTGTGGAGGAGGAAAAAGCCTATGAAGTTTGTAAGTGGATCTTGTAAACAGGCGAATCCAGGAAATCTTTTAACGTGGTGAGTTGGGGTGGTAGCCTGGGAGGAGCTCTCTGACCACCTCTTTTTAAGGATAGCATGAATTTGCCCGTCCCTTTGCCAGCTAGCGTGGAGCGGCAGTGAAGATGAAAGCTTTTTACCTGCCAGAGCTCCAGCAAACAGCATCTTGGCTGGCCCTATCCTCCCGTCCTCCTCAGTGAGGTAGGCCTTGAGGTGAGCGTAAGAGGGGAAGTAGATGGCCGAGAAGGGGATGTCCCTCAGAAAACAGGCCTTGGAACCCTGGAGACAGAGAAGCAGAGGTATATCAGGCCATTTTATTTGATTTAGAGGTGAAGTCTCAAAAAACAAAGCAGAGAAACAGTCATGGAGCTCAGGGGATTCAAAACCTTGATTCTGGCTCTGGGCTCTGAAGTTGTTTATTTTTCTAATGTGAAACATCGACATCAGAAACCAGATATTCAAGCATTGACTATTTCCAAAAGGCTGCTGGATGGATCTTATATAACAGAGTGACATATTGACCAGAACATGCAACAGAAATCACGTCTCTCCATAAGCAAACACTGAGTGTCCTCAGCTGCAGGTGAGGAGGGACAGGAGACGGCTCCGAAAGCAGAGCAGACAGGAAAAGAGTGTGAAAAGCAGAGGAAGACAGACTGGCTGACGAAGATGGCTCCTCGTCTGCCACAGTAAACAACACTATATCATCAAGCCTATTGAGTTTCCTGCTGTATTTCAAGCCTGTTGGCGCGCTGCCACCGTCTTGATACAGCGACTACAGTCAACAGAAAGCGTTTAATGAGCTGGGCAGGGTCTCGTTTTGGACAGGCTTCATTTAACTCCTAAGGATAATCCTTTGGTCCCTCTGTGTACACACACACACACACAGAGAGAGAGAGAGAGGATTGGCAGATACCTGGGCTATCTCTTTCTCTTTCTCTCTCTCTCTCTCCACTGGCACTTCTTGTCTGCCTGTCCCTCCTGCTCACTGACTGGGGCCCGAGCAGCTGCTGAAAGCTGGGAGATTCTATCGAGGTGGGACAGACGAGCAAGCATCACAGCGACTGAGACTAGAGGCACTTGCAGAGCAGCTCCATAGAGTATTGGAAGATGAAATTATTTTGTTGAGTAAGAATCTGCAATGTTCTTCTACATGCAAGTGAACTTCATGTACGCTGAATTTTAAACATCATCTGGATCCATATTTGTACAATGACAGTTTCCACCCTGCAAGGAATGGTGGCGCTAGTGCGTTAGCCACCCTACCATCCGGTAGCTCCACCAGCAGAGGGTGAGCGTCAGGATAATTACCCTGACAAAGGCAGCTCTGTGCCTGGGTGCAGCCCCTCCGGAGCCAGCCCGTCTGGGGCTTGCAGGCTGGAGCTCGTCTCCTCCCCACCTCCCCGCCACCACCAACACCGCTACTGCTTTCTCAATGCACTTTGTCTCCTCTCTGCACATAGACCGGCAGATGAATGCAACGAAGCGTGTGCATGAGCGTGCACGCACTGACACACACACACACACACTCCTACATAGTCATAAATAGCTGTGAGTGAGCCCACAAACACACCGACACAGGAACAGGTAGGCAGGTAGACGGAGACAAGAGGAGGCTCCACATTCTTTTACAGCCTCGTTAACAGAAGCAGGAGCTTTACATGGAATTTGTCTGTGCTGACCAGTGGACATGTTAACACAACCCACACAGATACACCAGGAAAAAACAATCAATCGATAAGTGTTCAATGTCAAAATCAACAAACAGACTATTCAAATTGAAGTCCTGAGTAAGGACGGCTTCATTGAAAAACTTTTTACTTCTTGGAAATTTGACAAAACAAGTGTCATCACCTAACTTAAAGCAAAACGGGTCAAATTAACACAACCGCAGGTACGAGTGTGACATTTTCACAGTTGATTGTGTTTACAATCGGAGCAGAATCTCTCCTGCCAAGTTCCATCAGCACTTATTTTTGTAATTTAATTAGACGTGCTCGGTTTCACCCTGAGGGCTGACGTCTAGCCCGTTAAGCCGCTAATATTAGTGGTAGCCACTGATTCCTACAGCTCTTCGGTCTTAAGTGGTACAAATACTTTTTTTAAACACTGTGGCTGTGCACCGCACTGGTAAAAACAGACCGATGTTAGGAGTCATAATATTTATGAGGGAAATTATTATGAAAATACCGGAAATAGGCTTTAAAAACGCGACAACACAACAATATTGCCATATTAGTTTGACACTGTAATCTTTCACGCTTGCTTTACTATGTGCTGGTGCATAATATCACACAGGCCTAATATGTTCAAACAGTGCACTGTAATTTTTATCCCTGTGCCATTGAAAAATACCAATTATGGCAATTAAGGTTAAATACAGCTTTTAGCATAAATTGTGCCTTTTCTCGTTCTTGAAGAGAAGACCGCGTGGAACTGTTGATTTAAATGATGGCTGATATGGGGTAAGGTAATATGTTTAATTGTGCAATAGTTACAAAAGAAATCACATATGATTTAGTCACAACAGCAATGAGAAATAATGGAGTGTTGTAAAGTTGATAAAAATACAATAGAATGGATACTGGACATCTAGATTTGATATGCTGATTAATGTAACTTGAATTTATTGTTATATAGAATAAATATATAATATTATATATATATATATATAATAACAATCTGTGCTTCTAAGCTTTCATTTAAAGAAAAAAACTGGGGCTCTCCAGAGTACAGGGTAATTTCATCTATCATTATTTTGGTCAATGTTCAATATCCTCTCACTGACATTTCACATCTTATATTCTAACTGCTGATACATCATCAAGCAGCGGACCAGGGGCGAGCCTTCTCCATAGCTGCCCTCTCTCTTAGGAACTCTCTCTCCAAGCTAATAAGAAACTGCACTGATTTCGTCGGTTGTGGCTCAGGAGGTAGAGCTGGTTGTCCACTAACCAGAAAGTCTGTGATTAGATACCAGTCCGTGTTGCAAAGTGCCCTGGGGCAAAACACTGAACCGCAATTTCCTCCTAATGGCTGTTCAGGCTGTGTGCGTGATGTAGAGAAAGTACCACACATAGAGGCACGGAATGAATGTGTGTGAATGGGTGAATGGCTATTGTAATAATTATTATCATTATTATTATTAGTAGTAGTAGTAGTAGTAGTATTTTGTTTTCTGGGACAGGAATAAAATGCTCCCAAATTAGTTGAAATACATGAAGAAGTGTGTTTGTCTGTGTTGAGGCCAACATGCTGCTCATCCATTTAAACCAGTGTATATTTAATAATTTTCAATAACACATCAGAGCACCTGACAGGATCCTAAATGTCCACCTGACACAGCTCAGCCGTGTCAGCTAATCTGTGTAAATTTCATTTAGCAATTTAAATATTTGACCCTAGGAACTAGAACAGAACTAAAGAGAGCTCATACAACCCGTCCCGTTAAATTCAACAGTCAATCAACTCCAGGAAAATGGTGACCCAATCTCACAATGTTAAAGAAAGTGAAAACATTTGGTTCCTCCCTGACCCGTATACTACATCCACTCACCGAGTTTCCTGAAAATCCGTTCAGTTGTTTTCTACAGGCAGCTGTGGGAGCCATGACTGAGTAGCACACACTACAGGGGAATCCTACAACAGTTAGTGGCCAAAGTTGAACTAAAGTGAACACTGAGCTCCAAAACATGTGTGTGTACAGTGGGATTCTGGGATTCTTGACGGGCGGCAACTGCTGTGGCAGTGACAAAACATTTTTCAGGGCACTTTCAGTCTGTGAACGACTGTGACAGCAGAGTGATGACAGAAAATAGGGTATTCCATTTAGGAACATGGAGTCCCTTTCCCTCTGCGACCCAACAGTTATAATTTTACAACAGAGAAAATTGCAGGAATAGTTTATTTTGTGCATCTCTGAATTGCCCCAATTACATAACTCTACTCTCTGATTTCACAAGGACGTAAGCAAAAAATCTCAAGCACAGCAGAAAATAAGGTGGACAAAGGTACAACGGTCCAAAATTGTATATAAAATTGTTTGATTTAAAATCCAGCTGAACACACAGCATCATAGACTCTCTCTAACTTCCCCGTTATTGAATAACAGTTTAAAAAAATACATGTAATTTGATGCATCCAGATCACACCAAACTAAATCGCACGTTCCAGTCCTGTAGGTATACGTGGATCAGACATAGGGTCAAACAGCCAGCGGATATTACAACACTGCCCCAGTTGCTTTGTGTGTGTGATGATCTTTACGTGACCTGAACAATGTTTCCCACCTTGTAAAGTCCGAAAAAGCCGAGGTCCCTGATGACGGACAGGGCCCTGACCCTTGGCCCCGTGGTGATCTCTCCTGCCACCTGCAGACGAATCTTCACTATCTCCAGAGGGTTGGTGAAGATCACCTGAGAGCCTCCGGCCTGAAGGAACACAAAGACAAAAAGAAAGAACTCAACAGAATGAAGGATTGGATAACGATGAACTCTCTGCTGCAAATTACACCCACTTTGAATGTTAATATTGTCTTTTGTATTTCAATGTGACATTTGGTGCTTTCCACTAAAAATTAGTGTTTTTTTTCATCCACATTAAAAAAACATTATGACACCATCAGGAGAGAAACAGTTTCTGTTACCGAGCTTGTACACAATGGCAGCGAGTGATGTAATTTAACAATAGTGCTGCCTCAGCAACCAGCTGCAGAACAAACATGTGGAGAGGAGGAGAGTCCAGGAGTGTGCCGGGAAATCCAGCTGATGCAGCCGGGTCTGTCAGCTGTTTGTCTTCCTCACCCGGACCCAGCGGGGACTCTCCCACTTCCCCTTTGCCTCTCTAACCTCTCACTTTGGGCCCTTGTGCAAACCTGTACTTGTGGAGGGAGGGCAACAAGACTGCAGCAAGTTCAGGCCGGTTTGTTCGCCTTGCAGGTCGGCAGAGCTTTTAAGTATAAGAGGGAGCTGCTGTGGTAGAGCTGAGGCGAGACAACTGGTTTAATGACGGCATTTACAGAATGCTTCTATAGATACTGAGAGATGTTTAAGCCGATTGTTGTTTTTTTATTTATTTGCAAAGTTAACTTCTTCCAACTCCTTTACCGTCACTGTTTGTCTCTTTCTGTTCCTCTTGTTGCCGTTTAACCATTGTCCCTCTCTCTCTCTCCCCGTCACTTTCATTCTTTGACCTCTGCTCAAACAATCTCCCTGATCTTTTCTAATATTGTCTCTCTCCCGCTGCGGTTGCTAGTGGTTACTGTAGCTGCACACTGAAGGGCGGAACATCGCAATTAGATAGCAATCGGTTGCCATGGCGCCACTTCTGTCTTAAATAGGCCTAGTCTGTTTGTTGTTGTTTCTCTCCTTTTCTCCCCCCTCCTTTACTCGGCCCTTTATGAATGATGGATTGTGCTTGTTGCCTCTTGCCTTTCGGCGAAGGCATCAGAGAGGAGAAGGAGAAGGGAGAGGCAGAGATCATAATCGTCTCATTGAAGGTGTGTGCAGCCGCTTTTTTTTCTGCAGCTGAGAGTGTAGTGGGCTACAGCTTTCCTTCCAGATCCAGGCACAGGCAGTGAATAGCAGGAGGGCTTCTGCTCTGAAGCTGCTTCATCTCACAGCTAACCCTTTATGACTTGTTTTATGGAAATAACCTAGCTGATTACATGCTGCCTAATAGCGTGAGCATTAAGAGGCTATTGGCTCCAGCCACTAGCAGTGTTGTCTTATTCAATTGGATTGTAATGAGACTGGAGATGGAGATGTTGTTAACTCAAGGACCACAAACAACAACATTGTTCAGACAGATGAGGCGACAATTAGGCGTGACAACAAGAGATAAGAGGGGAGTGACAAAGCAGGGCTTTTCTTTGTGCACGTCACCGTCCTGTGTTACGACTGTGGAAAATAACTTAGAATGTCCAGTGCAGGGGCCGGAGATGATTAGAACAGAGAGAATCAAACGAATAAACAGAAAGAGAGCTAATGAGAGAGGGAAAGATAGTGAGACAGAAACAGAGAGAGGAGTAGTCAAAACAAGAGAAGTGAGGGAAGGTCGAGGTTGAGGCAGAGAGGTTGAGGGTTGTGATTATGGAGCGATAGCGTTGGCGGATTCCCAGGTAATTACAAGGCAAAGTGAACCTTAGAAACCTGGGACGTCAGCACCTTATACATGCATCACAGCTCCTGGCCATTTGTGTGTGCGTGTACTAGTTTTTGTTACCTCTTTAGGACCTTTTCCAATATAATTACTGACCTTGTCC